>NW_019524886.1:193505-196271 GCF_002814215.2 Seriola lalandi dorsalis | reverse complement strand
ACATTGAATACTTCATAATACTTAAATACTTTTACTTAAGAAGTATTTTGAATAAAGGACTTTTACTTGTAATGGAGTATTTTTACGTTGTTGTATAGAGACCTTTTCTTAATTAAGAGTACTTTTAAGTATTTTGTGTTTTACCAAAGTTTTGCAAAAAAATTCTCAACACACTGTCCACCTACTTAGTCATACTAAACTTTCAGATACATCTCATGGCCTTCCTCAGTGGATGGAGATATTTAGTTTGTTACCATGCGACTAGAGTGTGCTATTTCAGTAATCTCATAACAGGTGCTTATACAAAGATGGTCTCCTAGTGAAATATTTTGTTGGATTTTATACATGATTTTGCACACATTGGCCTTTGTGATAGTGACTTCAAACATATTGCCCAACCCTACATCAACAGATATTCAGTAAATCACCTACCATACTAGCTGCCCTGGTGATGTGTCTGTACTTGCACCCCTTGAAAACAGGCTCACAACCACTTGGCAGGTATGGATGGAGACACAAAAAGATAACGCTCTGTTAGCACTTAATGATGATTCAATACTATTGTAATCATATTATAATGACATGATCATATTATGTTATTATTGTTAGTAGTATATGATTCAAACTAAATTGTGATAAAAAACTTAAAGAATTAACTGTTAAATTATTGTTTTACATGTGTGAATGGTTTTGTTGATGTAATGCACAGTGGTGGGACAAAGCTTCTTGCACTGGACGTAAATCTGATGAACAAAACAATCTCACCACAAAGTTAATTTAGAAGCCACTCTGGAGCTTTCAGTTGTATCACACAATCTGCCTGGACAGTTTGACTGTGTTGCTGTTTCTAAGGTCAAAACTGAGCTTTCACATTTTTATATATTATTTTGCATATTATATATATATATATATACATTTTTTTTTTTTTTTTTTTTTTTTTTAAATCACCTTGTGAGAGGTGAAAATCATTGTTATAAGAGAAGCCACTTTCAGTATGTGATCATTCATACAGAAATATGCCCACTAAAGTGAACATCTTCAACACTGGTGAAATTTCACTTTAGCAAAGAAGCCCTGTAATGTGTGTCACAGCAAGTAATTCCTGTCACTGGGTGATAATACCCTGGGTGATAATACCCATAGTAAATTACACAATATCATCTAGGTAATTTTGCCACTTATATTTTAAATTTTATTTGATTGTAATACAATTATTTTCTGAACATATTTGATTCCTATCTTCTTTTTTTTGTAAGACAAATAATTATTTTTAAACAGTCGTACTGTATATTGCACATATTGTCATAGTCACAGTATTTTGATATTTTGGTCAGAGATACTGTAGTATTTGATTTTGTCAGTGTTGCCCTCCTATAACTTATTACATTTCTTTCAGGCTCCCTCTCCTTCAGATGTAATGGTATTGCCATGTCAGATCAGCCCAGAGGACTGTTGCAGTAATTCAGGGGATGGGACGGTCCACTCCTCATCTGCAAGGGGAAGTAACTCCCGCTGGTCTACTCTGTCCTGGGACGCTCCCTCTGACCTGCTCTCTCCCCCAACACCAGACCCCAGTGGTATGGTCCACCTGGACAGTGACTCCAGACCTAGTTCAGGTAAAAATGTTTGTTCAGTGGTCAAAATGATGGACAGTGTGTGATAACAGCACTGACCTGTATGATGACCAACAGTTTGTCACCTTCTGTTAAAACTGGAGCTCACCTTGTGTAAGAGAAGTCTCATTAAACATTAACCATACTCTTTTTACTTTTGTTTACTTGCACTCTTTGTGACTTGGCACTGACTCTTTTTTGCTGTCAGCCTTTCTTGCCAAACTCTTATCCAGTCCCTTTGTAACTCTGGTCCTAGTGTTTCTACACCCAACTCAGACATTTCTCTCTCAGCTATGCACTCATACACGCCTTCTTTTTGTTTTACTATTCTTTACTTTCTCTTAGAGGCTACCTGAAAAATCGGCAAGTAAATCAATTTAAACCTAAAAACCTAAAAAAATGTTATAGGTTTATGTTTTATTATAGGTTTATAGGTTAACCTGTTGTTCTTATAAATCCTAATTTTGATATTTAAATATTTTTTTAGAGCTACCTACATGTTACTTGTTAGTCAAACAGTGGACCCAGTACTATGACGCCTTTCTCCTGGAATTTATGCTAATGAAGTTTGAGTTCCTGTTGGTGATGTCTTGTCTTTGTTTAGCTAGTTTTTACTGACCTCACAAACTACCCATTTCTCTTTATATATGTCCAAACTAAACACTGTTGGTACTGAAAACCTCAGGAAAGACCTACGAGATGAGTACATAGAAGAGAAAATGTAAAAGTTATAGGTTGAAGTAGCGAAATTATTGACATCCATGACATGATAGTTGAAACTATTTCTTAAAATCAAATTTAACATAAGCAGGGAGGCCCATGTGAGCAGACCACAAAAGAAAAACAAAAAATTACAGAGCGAAAAGTACAATCCCTAATTTAGAGATTGATTAATAACATAATAAAGGAAATTAATAATAAATCAAATGAAATATCGGCAGTATATTACAGAACAACCAGAGAGGTTAGGACTCTAGGCGGTATCACAATGACAATGTTTGACATATATGACAATGAGCACTATGGAAAAATTGATGGAATACTGAATTTATTTCCTCTCTCTTGTTAAGGTTTCTATTCAGTGAGCGGCAGCTCTCTGTCAGACTCTTGCTACTCTGTGTCCAGTGATGCTGCTCAGGGAGGACCAGCGCCA
>NW_019524886.1:188051-189306 GCF_002814215.2 Seriola lalandi dorsalis | reverse complement strand
TTTAAGGATTATCGTAATTATTGAACATTTGAAATGCCGCATAAAATTACAGGCTAAAGGATAATAATCAAAAAGTAAGTGATGACATTCAATTCAATCAATATTGGGAGCACTACAGATTGCCAAATCAATATTTAGGCTAAATTATGTTTTTACAGCACAGGGGAGGGTCTGTTTTTCAGAGGGTCATATTCAATTTCTTTGCAAACTTGTCAGCCTACTCACCAATAAAAGTTCATACAAAAAGTGCAGAAGTGTGCAAATATAGATATAGATTATATAAAAAAGGGCGTAAGGCCAACACCTTAGTAACTCTTGGTAAGTTGAAGGTTGCAGAAATTAGGTATAATTTTCAAAATGATCTAAAAAACACTATATTCATTGTTAAGTTTAAACAATGGTAATCTAGAAAGTTAAAATAGCCAAAAGCCTGACTACTGCATGTATAGGGTAATGTCATTATTAGTTCAATGCAGCTGAGAGGAGCTGTAGCAGCACGACAGGATGTGTTTCAAATAAAGAGCTGCTTCAAATAGATCCAGTAAAATAAGGTAATAACTTTATCATAAAAGCTGTCATGTGACAATCTTGTTAAACAATGTATAAAGATAGCCACTTTGTGCAGCGATGGATAAACTGGAAGTCTAAAAACTTAATGAGACATTTACCTATAGATTAGAATCTATAAAAATAAACCAGATGTCCAGATGTTACCCAGAAACTAATTTTCTACATCTATATTATATAAAAACATACTTAGTGATACTCAGAATAGTTGTGCTACCACTGGAATACTTTTTAACAGAACATGAGATGTATTTAAGTCAGTATTTCCACTTGGGCTGAATATTATAGTGGTTGTTCAGCCCTGCATGGTTGTGATGTTTTATTTACCAGCTAAGTTGTTGTAGCAGTCCACTTGTGTGTTTCTCAGTAAAGCCTCCTGTTCAGGTGTGAGAGCAGGTGTCTCAGCTCCAAACCCTTTCACTGAGGTCATCACATCAGAGTCGAGGCCTCGGAGGACAAGCAGAGCGCGGTGATAACGACCTATGGCTGAGCGAATGTTCTTCTCCCTGTAGAAAGCGTTTCCTTCCGTTTTCATTTGGGCTGCTTCCTCTAGCAAAGACCACACTGGCTTTGTGTAAGTTCGTCGGTGTCCAGAAGTGCTTGGTTCTGCCGCTGCCGCCGCCGCTGCCCCCTGTGCATTTGGATTCTCCTCTCTTCCTGTAGCCTCCATTTCTGCTGTGGAGCTCAT
>NW_019524886.1:81610-188031 GCF_002814215.2 Seriola lalandi dorsalis | reverse complement strand
TTTAAGGATTATCGTAATTATTGAACATTTGAAATGCCGCATAAAATTACAGGCTAAAGGATAATAATCAAAAAGTAAGTGATGACATTCAATTCAATCAATATTGGGAGCACTACAGATTGCCAAATCAATATTTAGGCTAAATTATGTTTTTACAGCACAGGGGAGGGTCTGTTTTTCAGAGGGTCATATTCAATTTCTTTGCAAACTTGTCAGCCTACTCACCAATAAAAGTTCATACAAAAAGTGCAGAAGTGTGCAAATATAGATATAGATTATATAAAAAAGGGCGTAAGGCCAACACCTTAGTAACTCTTGGTAAGTTGAAGGTTGCAGAAATTAGGTATAATTTTCAAAATGATCTAAAAAACACTATATTCATTGTTAAGTTTAAACAATGGTAATCTAGAAAGTTAAAATAGCCAAAAGCCTGACTACTGCATGTATAGGGTAATGTCATTATTAGTTCAATGCAGCTGAGAGGAGCTGTAGCAGCACGACAGGATGTGTTTCAAATAAAGAGCTGCTTCAAATAGATCCAGTAAAATAAGGTAATAACTTTATCATAAAAGCTGTCATGTGACAATCTTGTTAAACAATGTATAAAGATAGCCACTTTGTGCAGCGATGGATAAACTGGAAGTCTAAAAACTTAATGAGACATTTACCTATAGATTAGAATCTATAAAAATAAACCAGATGTCCAGATGTTACCCAGAAACTAATTTTCTTAATGTGTTTCAGCTGTTTTCCCTTCCCTCTGCGCACTCACCCGTCATGGTGAAGACTCCCACCACGAGGCTGATCCCCCTGTTTCCCAGGAGAGTGACTGCTGTGCGGTCTGCCTGGCTCTCCTTCTGCACCTGCTTGGACCTCATGGAGGCCCAGATGCCGGTGCCCAGAACCATCAGGTAGAAGACAACCATCACCACCAGTCCCGCGACGTTGAGGCTCATCGTGCAGTGATACTGTGCCTCAAATGCTCATTCACTGACTACCTGTTGAAACAAACACAGGGTCACTTAAAAATTCAATGAATTGCTCAACACCAGAAAAACCAGTTCAAGAAAAAAAACATTCAGAAGCATTAACATTGCTTTGATATTTTCGTTTTTTTTTATTTTACATTGTATTAGAAATGTATGGGTTTAGCCCACTTAATTGTAGTCAAACTAAATGTTGTAGATTGCTTACATAGGCTATTGTGCAGATGGGTGACACTTTACCTTCAGTATCATGTCACTCTTTCAATCTGAACGCTGTAGTCTTTTTTAGGAGTGGTTGCTGACACTTGAGATTGCCCTTTAGCTATTTTTCCACATGATTTCTTACAACATTTGGTGATGGCTCCACAATTCACACACATCCAAGCCCATGCTTATCTTCTACCAGCATCACCAATGTGGTTTACCCATATTTAGGGTTATTTAACCACACAACCTCACAGTTGATATCAAGAGGGCAGCTGCACAGGAAGAACACGTAATCCTTGTGTACAAACTTAAAAATATTCATTGTGACAACCAGCTCTCTCTTGCCCAGACTGGTGAGACTGATAAGGACAGCAAAGTCAATAAAAGTTTCTCCTTCTCCCTATGATTCAGACGAAGTCATATCTAAAGAACTGGACTTTAAAGAGAATGGGAGATGGCACTCTTTAGGTCTATTGCATGTTACGTCGAAAATTCATATTATCTCATGAATAGTTGAGACTAAGTACAACCCTTTTGAACAATACACCTGGCTCAGCGACCGCTTTTAAAACATCGTGTGGGCAAAACAGAGCCCCATAAATCATCTGTGCAACAGGTTATCGTGAGCCATAGTTACATTTTTTGTTAGGTGACATCTAGTTGCCACAGTAATTCTGACAGGAACAATGGAAAAGAGCGTTAGATGGACATGTCGCCTCCATGACGTCACCCATAGATTTCTAAAGAGCTGGGTGAACTGAAAAAAACTAAAAGAAAAGGAAAAAACACGTTGCCACAAAGAATAGCACACCCTCAATTATTCATGACTTTTTGACCTTTTGACAAAATTGAAATAGGTGAGTTTTACAAATATACAGTACAGTTACCAGAAAAGGGGCAATTAGTTATAGAGACCAAAACCGTTTTTGTACCAGGCTGTAAACATGTTTATTTCTGTTGTAAAGTTTGTAGGAATTGGTTTGCTGTCGAAGCCAGCCTCAAATGCCCATTAGAGGAAGTGCAGTTTATGAATTTTTGTCACTTAGTGTTGGGTTCATTTTTTTTATTTCAAACCTGAATTTTTATTGAGTAATCTTCAACTTATCTATGATGTAAATGTCTTACACAATTTCCAGTCACTGTTCCTGATTTGGAGTGTTTACATTCAGCCAATTTCTGGTAACAGCTTTCTTACTTCCTGCGAGTACAACTTTGGTAGAGATCTTCTCTCATCACAGCACATTTAATGTTCCCACGATGCCTCACAGGGCAAGTTTTATCCCAAAATATTTTTAACAACTGCATTAACATTTTTCCAGCCTTATCTTTGTGCTGGTCCAGAATATGTGTGTACGGTCCGCCTCCGTGGTCCCACACAGGCTTCAACAGTGTTGTTGTGCAGCAAGTTCCCTGCTTTTTATTGTGTGTTGGCTTCATTTTTCAACCGTGGAGTTGCCAGGATGGATGGATGGATAGATGGATGTGTCAACAAATCACAGGAATTTCACACAGGAGGCCGGTGTTTCATTCCCGTGTGAAATTAACAGTTTGTTGTGTGTTTTAGTGGCACTCTTAGCCTTTTCCTAAACCTAACCAAGTAGTTTTTATGGCTTCCCCCAACCAAGCCATGACCGTTTATTATTGTGACCATGGCGACGAACGCCTGCCACCGTAGGGACACTATTTCAGGAGACGCTCCAATGGGTCGTATCAGAGGGTTGCAAACAACTTATATGGTTGTTCAGGTTGGGGGACTTGTCGTTTTTGAAAGCTGTTAGGCAAGCTACCAGCTACTACCTCTACTGGTGACTGCAGCTACCACCTCCTATTTGTACACAGCTAGCAGCTTATTGTCAGTTACCATCTCAGGTTCTCACCAGTTACCGTCTCATATTACCAGACCCAGCTAAAATTCTTATTAGTTACCAGCTCTTATTGTTAGCAGCTGTCAGTTCCTACAGGTGAGACCAGCACCTGTTAAAATTCACCATCCTGTTTTAACTAGTTTTTGGTTTACAGTCGTTACAGCTTCTCAAACTCAGTGTCTTTGTCAATCTCCTTGAATCTCTGTGTTTGAAATTTGCTCTATAAATATATATGAATATCTTGCCTTGCCTTTAATATTATAATATTAAGACAAACACTTTATTAAATGTGTGGTACATGGATGTGTCTGCCAGTTAGTGATCCAAAAATATTTTTCCAGATGTCATATGTGGGTGCATCTCACATCTCTTCCACTGTTTTGATTTTTACTCAAGAGGAGACACAAATATTGATTGTTACACACAACACTTTCCTAATTTTTTTGACAGAGGAGAAGAGGCTGTTTATCAGACTGACAAAGTGATTGAATAATGCAGCTGCTCTAATCTGCTTTGAACCTGCAGTTTTATCAAACTTATGCTGCAAACAAATAAAATATCTTTTATTTTTAGATTTTATTTGTTTCCTGTTTTACCATCATATTAAAATTAATAGATATGTGCAAACTCTAGGTTTGAATAATAAAAGAACAATCACTTGTGAAGCAAATATTCAGATCCCTTACTTAAGCATGTACAAATGACACACTGTAAAAATACTTCATTACATGTGAAAGTCCTGCATTGAATGTTGCTTAAGTAAAAGTAAATCCAACAGCTGGAATGAAACCGGCAGGACAGTCCTGATAACCAGGACTAAAAACAGGTATCTAACTTCCTCTTCAAAGACTCTCTGCAGAGCATTTTTAAGGAAATACATTTGATACGTTTTGAGGTTTAGACATCATAGTTTTATGCATCGTTATCCAAGACCTTAGCTGTTCCAGGAAAATGTATATATTGGTAATAAGAGCTGTTATAGTAATTATAAGTTTTTGTAACTGCTCAAACCACTATAATCCATCTCATATGATTCATGTGCATAATACACTCCGTATAATATTATTAGTAATATTATTATTATTTCTGTCACAGTTTTTCAGGTTCTCATTATACACTGAGCATAAGACAAAGATGGAAAGCCATCTTACTCTGGCTCCTACAGTGAGAAAGGATTACTGTATTACTGTATGCAATATTGAAAGACAATCAAATAAGATGTCACCATACTCATGATCTATTTGCAGAGTTAGTGCAGCTCTGTCTGTTGCAACATGAAGGTAATATAATAAAAATTTATGACCTAAAGACACAATCCAAACTAGCTGACTCTTAATGAGTCAGTGTCTGACTCTGTCTTATTACACGAGTCATGTGGGGAAGAAAATACATATTTTTGGTAGTGGGGACTTTTATACGTGTCTAGCTGCATGTAGGGACCCCTTCCCTTATCTACCTTCCTCACTGTCTTACAATACCCTTACCTTGTTTACTGACATCCCCCTGCCCTTCACTCTTGGTCAGTCTAATGTCTCAGATCTGTTCTGTGTCAGTAAACTCACTGTATTCTGAAATACACCACAACAGCAAACTTCAAAACTAAGGACTTTAGTGAATTTTCTTCTACAAATGTTAAATAACAACTTAGTCGGAGTTATTAAAGTTTTTGAATGCTGCTGATGGTCTATATCCATCAGTTAAACAGATCAAAACTCTATATTCATCTAATTACATTTCAAAAGTTATTACTTGAGAAGAACTGTAGATGCATCTCAAAATTGTAATAAATGGAATAATATTGTACAGTGCTTATAATGAAACTGACAACTTAGTGATATTTATGCAGATCTCATTTCCTTGTGAACTGTAAATATCTCTAAATGACTGCTTACAGTGACATTTAGTTTGCACTTTATAAATTATTATCCTCAGGAGCATGAAAAGATACTGACATATGGACCTGCAGCTTATTCACTCTTTGTAGCTGTTTCTCAAACAGAAGCGAACGCTGCTTTATTTATCAGCAAGCTAACTATTAAGTACCAACCTTTAACCATTCTGAAACACTGCTAGGGAGAAGGGTTCACAATTTTAGTGACATGATAGCATTAAAGTTCACCTGACATCTTCACCATCAGCATCAGTGTTATTACCACGTTTCAACAAACCGTTGTCTGACATGCTGCAGGAGTGGACTGAAGAATGTACTCAGCCAACAGTAGGTTGGTTGACTATGGTTTACTTGTCATGCTAATAATGTAAAATCTAAGAATTACAAATAAAAACATGTCTATGGTTGCCTTGGTGGCTCACCTGGTAGAGCGCGTACCACTTAGGCTTAGTTGCAACTGCATGTCATCCCCTCTCTCTCTCTCTCTCTCTCCCTGACTTTCCTGTCTGTCTCTCACTTCACGATCAACGCTTTGTGAGTTCAATATTCCCTGAAGCCCGAGTTAACATGTTGCTATCTGGCCAGCAATTTAAAAAAAATCCAAAAATGTTTCATTTACTATCATAGGAAATATTAACAATCAAACTTTGCTTTAAAAACTGAAGTAGTTGCAAAATCAATCAATAGATTGTGTCACTAATAAATTAACAAACTTGAAGGAGAGTTTTCAAAATGCTCACCATGAATGAATGGCTCAGGATGAAAGGTCAACATGAGACCCCTAGGTCTGTTGTAGTTACTGCTTTAAATCTTACAGACACACCCGTGGTTTTTCCAATCTTAATCTGCAAAGTAGCATTAGCTGTGAAATGAATGTACTGGACTATTTTCCTGTGAAATGTAGTGTCAGTATAAAGCACAACAAAATGGAAACACGCTGATGCCTCAAGGCTGTACTTCATAGTAATTTACTTGACTAAATGTACTTTTCTGGGTTGTCTAGCCAAAGATATCTGCTACTACCTGCTGCCCTGAAACAGATGTTTGTTGTATCGCAGCCAGATTAATGTTAGCAAACATTTCCCAGCCAGGAAGTTCAATTCAGAGTCAATTGGCTAACTTCAGCTGCAAGTATAAATGTAGAAAGAAGCCGTTAGGCGGCCTCTAACTTTATCAGTTTTTTAGCAAATGAAACGACTGAATGAACATCACCCACCCATGATGTACTTACCAGTCTGCTGTGCCTCTGCTCAGCTGTCTGTACGGATGAGTGTAAATTCATCCAGGACTGTCTCTGTTGTCCTCCTGTCTTTCTGCCTGTCTCATTGTCAGTCATAGCCCCTCATGTGAACGGGGAGGAATGAGCTTATCACTGACACCTGATGTTGGGTATGGGGGAGGTTCCCTGCAAAATCATGCCAAGGTTAGTTAGGAGTAAAAATATGATAAATATTTGCAGTTTCGTTTTACCCCTTTGGCTCAAGGCTCCTCAGTTGTAAGTGATCCATTCTGTTGCATATCAGAGATGCTTGTTTATTTCCTGAGAGCAAACAGCAACTTCTTTGTTTAAAAAACTTTTTTTACTCACTGCATATTGGCCAGTAAAAGTACTGTGTTTTCATTTCGACTTGACAACTTTTTCACAGCTCATGTGACCGGATAGTTGTTTTGAAAAAGAGTCATGCAGTTAAAGTGGTACCACTCCCTTAAAAAAAGGCACCATTTGTAAAGGGTGTATAAGTTGACAACCGATCAGTTAGTAACCATGAATAAGAACCAGCTGCCAGGTTGTGGAAAATCCTCCCCCAGCAGAACACTTTTCTTGTCTGTTTAGCTCTGCTATTCATTAGGCAGACCTCTCAATGTACTGCTTGACCACTTATCTGCTAGAAAAGGTTCTAGTTATTAGCTAATTGGTGGATTGTAGAACATTTTGTTAATTACTTATCAACATTTATAATTGCAAATTAGTGATATTGATGGCTTACAAGAAATTGTGAAACCCAAGACACACCATTAATGTCATACTAACATTCGTAACTGCTTATTAGAAAAGGCAACATTTTTTAATAGCTTACCAGAATTTATAATTGCATTATTATTGGAGAAAAACACTTTACAATAGTTCATTTATGTTATAAAAATATGACACTGATCTGTCATGTGAGTGATCAGATACTTTTTATTGCTGAATTGTATTTTGAACTGTGGATATGATTGTTCTTATAAATGGGTGACTGAATGACAAAATTGAAGAAATTACCTCCACTGCCACAACCCGCAACCGTTCTTTTTTTTTTTTTTAAAGATGCAAGTCTGGAAAACAAACACTTGGTAGTTGATTGAGAGTTGAAATATTTAGATGTAGATATGACTCTCCACCTCTCCAAACCCAGACATTTAAAATCTGGAGGTACTGTGGATATTAAATGAAAAGGGTTCATATCTTATCCCAGATGTATTCAGAACAGACTTTTTATGATAGTTTTGACACCCGTTGTAGATCAGCAGCTATATTTTTCCAGTTTGGAAACTGGAAGCAAAGTTGACAGCCCATTGAACAGTGGTGTGTTTGTTCAGACCATGAAAGGCCTGTGATTATGTCTGGGAGAAAGGCTGTAAAACTGTACAGCAACTCTATTGTCCAGCCTACTTGAAATGGCATCTGTGTCAAGCTAATTTGCATTTGACCTGAATGATGGTAAAAAAAAAAAAAAACAACAACAAAAAACAAAACGTGTCACTCAGCCTTCTGCCTAATGCTAATCCCTAATGCTCCTATTACCACTGGGACCATTTTGGACTTAATCTTCCAGTTGGTCCTTCAGCCCCTGGTACTTTTTGATGTTCATGTGTTCCTTCTTACAAGTGTTGCTGTCAGTTGGGATTGCCACAGCTATCACCCTCTTCTGCTCCTTGTCAACCTCAATGTCTGGTTGGTTAGTTTGGTTGTGGATGTTGCTCCTCTGCATGCATTGCATGTAACGCCTCTCGTTGGACCTGCTGTGGTAGTAGTACTCCATCAGTTCAGTATTCTCTGTTGCAGTCCATGAGTGTTGTTCCAATAGGCCACTTCTCATTAATATGTCCTAATCCCCCTGAAATTAATTTGGACATCCTGAGGTAGGCCTTGGACTATAAGCCTGGGGATGCTTACTGAAAGCTACAAAAAAATATTACAAGTCTTGACAGCATGTAACAGGCACAATCTCACCCCCTTTCTCTGACACTAAATTTCTCACCTGGTATATATGCCTAGAGTCTCTACCAGCTCAGTCCTACAGTTTACATACACACAGCACAAATAGCTATTGCCTTATACAGGATAAATAAGATAGCCATAATAAACTCAAGAAATACCAAACAAATGTAACCAACCCCCCCCCCCCTTCTCTCCTCCTTGACAACTTGGTTCAGCCTAGTTGTGGATGCAGTCTCATGTGTGCGCTGCATGAAAACATGCCCCCGGAATTAGACCTCAAAAAGAGAGTCAAGGCCAGAGGCGTTATGTTTTTAGGTTGTCTGTCTGTCTGTATGTACATACTTAGTAATGCCTTGAGGGAACTTCTTTGAATTTGGCGAAAACATTCACTTGGACTCAAGGATGAACTGATTAGATTTTGATGGTCAGAGGTCAAAGGTCAAGGTCACTGTGACTTCACAGAACATGTTTTTGGCCATAAGTCACAAATTCATACTCAGATTATGACACAATTTAACTCAAATGTCTATGAGGATAAAATTACATTTTATATCCAAATGGTCAACTTCACTGTGATATCATATTGTTCTGAAAACAAAATCTCTGGCTGTTATTCAATGCTGTAACTCAAGGAGAGGAGATTGTGACCATATTTCCTGCAACTTGGCTGGTTGGCAGAAGCATACAACCCCATTCATTCTGTTTTATTTTTAATTACTCTTCAAAATATTCAAGCACAAACACCTTTCTGGCATATTACAGTGCTTAAAGATGTATCTATGTTGATACAGTAGTGTCACACAATATCCCAAAAAAAGGCACACGCGACACACACACACACACACACACACACATATATATATATATATATATATATATATATATATATTAGTCCCATCATGTTAAAAAAGGCCGCAGTGTGTGGTGTGGCGCACCGCTCCAGCAGTGTCGTGCAACAGAAACTGTGCACTGCACGTTTTCACCGAGGGAGGCAGTAACGGTCACTGACGTCACTTCACACAACCGCAATAAGCAAATATGGCGGCGGCCGTCGACAGTGTTGTGAAAGTGTAAGTTTACCTTTATTTATTGTAAGAGTAAAACGAGCAGCCATGCAGAGGTGAATATATGATAGATCAAACATCATGTTATTGCTGAATGCATAAGGCTATAAACATCGTATCCTCAATGCTGAATACAATAACTGTCCCAAGAGAATAACGTTATCCACTGAGCTAAGGTTAGCCTGTTAGCTGTGGGACAATATAAATGAGCCGAATCCATTGTGGAGATGTGTTTTAACTACAGCTCATCTATAACTTAGACAGTCAGGGGTGTGTTTAAGGTGGCGCCACACATCGTATCACCTAACTGTTGCTAGTCAGATGAAGGAGAGTTAATTTTCCAGTAAGCTGTCAGCTTGGCGGGCGCTTTGTTGTGGCGAGGAGCTTGCTAACAATCAACCTTTTGTTCTGGCATCCCTCCGTCGGTACTGTTAGTGTTAGGTGATATAATGAAGTATCCTGATATTGAATAAAGAGATTGAACAGTCTGTGAACAGTACAATGACTAATGCGACAAACTGGTTCGAGAGTGAAGACGAAAATAGATAGTGTATTTTTGAGGAAAGACACTCAATCGTGTGCCATAGTCTTTATTCATTTTAATTAACGTTGCACCGAAGATGGCTGCCATATTCGGATTATGTTTAAAAAAAAAAACATAATTTGCTGGAAGTGAGAATTGTGAAATACAGTGTATGCAAACTGCATTATGCAAGCAAAGTATCAGTAGGTTGTCCAGTAGAGCCATCTTCAGTGATTACATTGCTCCTTTGTGGTGCACTTCTACAAACACCAGTTGGTGTGATCACATTGTTAGTGTAGTGTTGATTATTGCAGGATAGTGTTGCTCTACCAACCACATAACCATTCAAGAAAATGTGTGTTTTTAATGTAAAAAAAATTGTCTTATTGTGAATGTGTCCTTTGTCTTGTAACTCTGGTGTGCACACACATGTTGATAGACTCTAACTGGTAAATTGATCAGGTTGATATTAGCTTATTGCAGATAAATAAGAAGAAATTGGTGTAGAAATATTTCATAGGTAAAAGCATTTTTGAAGTAAAAGGGGGAAGTATGACAGAAAAATGTTTCTCTTAGTGCATACATTGGTCCCAGTTCTTTAAAAACCAAATGGAAAGGATTTTGATAAAATAATTTTCATGTTCTTCTTCATGAAGACGATGGTCTTAAGGGAGTTGAAAGCCAGTAAGTGGCTAGTAATGTATCAAAGTACTTTTCACAAGGTCAAGATTGAACATTGGCACTCAAATTTTAAGGGATTGTTATCTTTGTATATGCAGTATTTAGAGCTGCAATGACTATTTGATTAACAGAAAAATAGGTCAACTATTTTGATAACCAGTTGATTGTTTAAAGTCAGTACGATTTGGACTGGTAACCAGACAATACATCACATTTAAAGAAGTCACATTGGGAATTTGGGATGGACATTTTTCACAAGTTTTGGCACATAATAGATTAATGGATAGTAAAAATAATCGCCCTGGTAATATTATCTGTTGGAAAACCATGTTAAGAGTAAAAAGTGTGGCAAGAGAGAATTGATTACATAAGTGTATGGATGCATATACATTTAGAGATACTATGTATATTCATAACGTAAATGGCTCAGCAAAGTTTGACTCAGTGTTTCTCATTTTACCTCTGTTTAATTAACAGCATTTATCCAGCAATGATTATTAACAGTCTGTCCCAATATGTGTTATTTGACCTGTCAGTGTCCAACTTACACATTTCAGGCTGGGAGAGCAATATTACAGAGATGCCATGGAGCAGTGTCATAGTTACAATGCTCGTCTTTGTGCTGAGCGCAGCATCCTCATGCCTTTCCTGGACTCTCAGACTGGGGTAGCCCAGTCCAACTGTTACATCTGGATGGAGAAGAGACACCGGAGCGCAGGTATAGAATTAGAATGATAATTCAACATGATCATTAAATTGACTTTCAGTTCAGCTATATCATGATGATATAGTCAAACCATGTTATCATTTTACAAAAGAAGTGAGGGAAATTTTTTTTTTATGTGATTTAAAAAAAAAAACTTTTGTACTCATTGTAATGTAGATCAATATTGGAAAAATAGTTAATATAATTACACGACTGTAATTTGTAGCATACCATCTATAGAGAAGGCACACCATACAAACCACAGAAAGAGCCATTATTTTCAGAGTTATATGTGCCACAGATCACACCAAGACTCAGTTCACCTGTTTTTTTTTTTTGTCTTTTTTTCCATTTGTACTGTTCTGTGTCACATTAGGCGTAGCTCCAGGGCAGCTGTACACTTACCCAGCCCGTCGCTGGAGGAAGAAACGGCGTTCTCATCCCCCTGAGGACCCCCGGTTGGCTTTCCCCCCTCTCAAAGCCGGTATGATATCTGATAGAATAACTCTTCCACCACAAAAACAGTCAAAGGGCTGGGTGTCATTCATGCTGGTTGACTTAACCAGTAAAATTTTGTAAATATTCAGTATTTAGTAAGTATCTGTTTATATTGAACATTTGTGAATAGGAGCCTGTGTTGTGATAATTAATTTGTTATGTTTGGATGTCTTTTTCTGTGTTCATGTCATGTCTGTGCATGCATTACTGTTGTGCTTGGTGTGTGCAGCAGATTTGGAGCTTGGTCTGAAGCGTGATGCTTTGGGGGCGGTGGATGGCAGCAGTCTGGAGGCCCTGCTGAAAGGGGAGCCCCTCGACAGGAGGAGCGGTGCGTCGGACCTCCGCAACCCTGAGGATGACACAGCCACTGTGGAACCTCCTGCCACGTCGACGGCCACTCACACGTCCTCTGGGCGCATCCGCAAGGTCAGACTCAAAGCTGGCCGGACCGTTTTGTTTTTTTTTCATCAGTCATTCTAAAAGTATTTAATTTAATGACGCAGGTCCTTTTTGTGTGGTGAATTGATACTAGAATACAGGATACTGCATATTAACAGGTTTAGGTTGTTTAATGATTGTTTGCTTTAATGATGCAGCTTCAGTTTGAGATTTTTATTTTTAAAATGACTGCTTGCAGAAGTTTTTACCCCAGTGTTTTAATTTCAGCATACTGTCTATTCCACTGCAACATAATGATAGCCTTGTTCTTAAACCTCCCTGATTTCTCCATTTTGAAGTCGGTCATCGACAGAGGAACCCGTAGCATGGCTGACGTCTTCCTCAAATCTATCCTTGTGTCAAACTCTAAATGCTGGCTCAAAAGTAAGGAAGTGTTCATACATTCAGTACAATGTGACCTAATCTAGACAGTTTCACTGCAGAGAGTCCTGGACCATGATGACTACTTGGATGACCTGGACGATGAAGACTTTGAAGACGAGACACCCAAGAGGCGAGGCAAAAGCAAGTCCAAGGTGTGTGCCGTGTCTTATTCTGCAGGCCCTAAGGGATCCCAGAGGATCAGTGTGTGTGTTTGTGTGTGGAGGAGTGAAAATACAACAATGGTTAGTTTCAGTGTAGGAACCAAATTTCTTGTCTGTTCACATGTTCACAGAAAACATGTCATTTTTCAAGCAAAAATGCCAAATGTTTGGTGAGTCCAGGTTTTCAGATGCAATAATTTGCTATTTTTCTTGGTCTTACAGACATAAACAAGACATTTAATGACATCACCTTGTTTTCTGATCAAATCACAACAAACAATTAATCAAAAAAATAAAATGCAGATGATAAAAAGACTGTACCTGTGTATTTGATCGACATCCTCATCATAGCCTTTCTGTACTTGGTTCATATCTAATGTTCTTTGTTGAATTTTAAGTGTTACACAAAAATGAAAAGGTGAATTGTTTCAGTAGCACTGTCTGTGTCAACTGTTTAATGGGTTCTGCAGGGTCGCAGTGACAAGAATGGTAAGAAGAAAACGGAGGCTGCAGCTGCAGCGCTGGAGGAGAGGGACAAACCTTACGCCTGCGACAGTGAGTAGAAGCTTCCTTTGTAATGCCCATGTGTGTGTGTCATGCATGTCAGCAAGTGAGGCTTTTGCTTTTCCCCCTGAAAGACAAAAACGAGCCTTCTGCCATGCATGGTATGATCTTAAAGACCCCATCTGGAACTAAATTCACGACATAAAAAATTGAAAAAGTTGCCCGACTGGATGCGTTTTTTTGTTTTTAAAATTTTTATTTTTTTATTTTTTTATTTTTTATTTTTTCTGAGATGCTGCTCCGTGTGTGCTCTGTAACTTCCTGCTGGCCGTAGCTCACTGTGCAAATGCTCACCTCCGCTATATGAGTTTGATATAAGTCTGAACATTTGTGAAAATAATTTTTTTTTTTTAAATTATTTAAAAAATCCGGTTTGGGGTGATGAACGGCACAGTTTTGTGGTTCCATCTTGGGCCTTTTTGGACGGTACTTAGAATTAGCCGCCTTTACTATAACACTTTTGTATGACCGTGTGTGTGTGTGTCAGTCTGTGGGAAGCGCTACAAGAACCGTCCTGGCCTGAGCTACCACTATACACACTCTCACCTGGCCGAGGAGGAGGGCGAGGACCGCGAAGAGATCGAGGCACCACCCACTCCTCGCCAGCCTGAGGAACAGAAGAGTGAGTCACTCTCTAGTACTGAGAGAGGGGCGGAGAGAGAGGGGAGGGAGGTTTGGTTGCATGCCATGTAGCATGTGTGTGTTTGCTCAAGGGAAGTCTCTCTCTCATTCTTTTTTCCCCCCCACTCTTTTCATTTTTTGATTTTCATACTGATTTTGAATCCCAACTCAGGGATTAGAGTCCATACTCCTGACTGAAACATGCTTGCACAGTCAGGATTCCTGGCATTTTTTTCAGCATATCATCCATCTTTTTTTTTCTTCTTTTTTTTTTCTTTTTTTTTTTTACCCCAACATATCCATCGCATTGTTTTCTTTTGTGCACGCGACACCGTGTTAGCAAATACATTCAACAAGTGTGTTTTGTCAGTTGTCAGTCATTCATTAGTTTGGATCATGATTCAATGCATCATCAGCCAGTTACTGATAAATGGGGGTGTTGTTGGCAGACATGAACAGGTTTGTACTTTAAAATTTGAAATATTTGATTTGTAAACTTTATTATAATACAATTAAACAGCGACTCTCCAGTTTTGACATGTTCATCTGGAAAAAGACAGATGGATATTTAACTGGTCTTCGTTGATAGTTTAAAATGATAGTTCTAGTGTGCACTGAAAGGTTTCTTCACTCACTTTCCTGCTCAGCTACTAAGAAGGGTCCTAATGGGCTGGCGCTGCCCAACGATTACTGTGACTTCTGTCTGGGAGACTCCACCTTAAACCAGAAGACTGGCCAATCAGAGGAGCTGGTATCCTGCTCAGACTGTGGACGCTCAGGTATGAACTTTTAATGTCTCTTATCATTAACTATCATTAACAAGGCTATCTGCGGTAACATTGGCTTGGGTTACTGGAATGTAAGCATTCCAGATAAACACACTAGTTGAGCAATTCTTACCCCTTTTTTGTTGTCATTTCAGCTTTGGAAAGTCTAGACTCTTTGTTACTGAATATCACTCTCACTGCAGCTCCATGCACATTGTTTCAACTGCTTGACAGATCTGCTGCGCTTGTTACAGATGTTATTCTTGTGCTCTCTCCTTCCTGCAGGCCACCCGACATGCCTGCAGTTCACACCTGTGATGATGGCAGCAGTGAAAACCTACCGCTGGCAGTGCATTGAGTGCAAGTGTTGCAACGTTTGCGGCACCTCGGAGAATGATGTGAGTCCTTTTGCAATATTCCCAACAGATGTGTTTCCCAAAAAATTCATGTTGTAGTGGTGACAGGCTGCTTCTATGGAAATTTAAGTTAAACAAAAATAATTTTAGCCCAGCTAACCTGAAGAAAACATTGTTATTGTTAAAAAGATCTCTCTGTTGCCCTGTTTACATGTGTCATGTGGTCCAAAGCTTTAAAAATATCAAAACTGGGTGCCCCGGTGGCTCACCTGGTGGAGCGTGTGCCGTTTGGGCTCAGTCCTTGCTGAGGTGGACTCAAGAGACTCGAACCCGGGCCCTTTGCTGCATGTCATCCCCTCTCTCTCTCTCCCCAGCTTTTCTTGTCCTCCTCCCCCCCCCAAATCAAGGACATGAAGATAACAATATCGTCAACATCAAAAATCAATATACATGATGCACAAATATAGATATACAAAGAAACCAATAACACAAAAACATGAGCCTAATTGGATATGCCAAATATTGCCCTAACACTTACTCTATCACATATCCCATTATAAGATCTTCTTCCCTGGATATTGGATTACCTCCTCCTTACCTTCATAAAACTATACCCAGAACGTCTCGCACCAAAGAAACAGCCCATTCAAATATATTTGAATTGAGGTGAAAATGAAATGTGTACACTTAAGAATAAAATGAACCGATTGAACCATTATGGTAAATGTCACTTGCACTGCACCTATCAGCCTGAGTTTTCAGGTGATGGTTGGTGCAAAATTCATGGTCGGTTTTCTCCTCTAATCAGTAGACTGAACTTGTTGACTTTGTTTTTTCATAGGACCAGCTGCTGTTCTGTGATGACTGTGATCGAGGCTACCACATGTACTGTTTAACCCCTCCCATGACTGAACCGCCTGAGGGTAAGCTGACAATGAACACGTGCATGTTCTTGTATATGCTCGTTGCAGGGTTAAAGGCCGGTCCCATGACATTGACCTCCACCCATTATATCCAAGGTCAACTTCATCACCCAATGCCTTGGGTCTGAGCTTTACTCCTAGAGAGAGCTCTCAGAAATCTTCACAGCACTGCATAACCTTTACCACATAAATGCATCCTTTAGAGCCCCACTGTGCACGGGTAGTTTCCCAAGCAACAGCTACAATGTTAAAACATTTGGTTTTGATACTGCAGTAAGGAAACAGAGCCTTAGTTGATGTTTTAAATTTTAAGCAAGGGATCGTGGCTTTTGAAAAAAGAAATTTTAAAAAGATCACTATGTTTTTTTTGTTTTGTTTTTTTGCTTAGTTCTCCACTTAAAAACAGCAATACTGATACATAATGACCAAAATATAGTAAACATGATAATTACTTAATTTGAAGGAGGGAGTTCCAAGCCAAGTTGTGAACATTTATAGTTAAACATTAATAAATATACTACATGTAACTTTTATAGTTGTAGAGAAAGAAAGTTAGATTTAAAGCTAAAATTAAGTAGCAATTGTATTTTTAGAGATAGTGATAGATGCTCCTCAATAAACAATAGACATGATCTTAAAATATGTACAAATTAAAATTTCTGAAAATCTGAAGTCTTCAGTCAGACCCCTGCACACAGTTATTCAGGGCTGCACCTAATCATGATTTTCATTGATTCATTTTTTCTGAACGTTTAATCTATAAACTAAAACATATAAACTAAAACATGTCACAAGGTCCCAGGTGATGTCTTGTTTGCCCAGAACCTAAAATTTTTAATGTACAATATTTTGGAGGCACATTTTAGAGTTAGAATTTGAGACTTATTTTTGCTTTATAAATGACTTTAGGATTGCTTAAATTATATTACTGTTACTGGTTATTGTTCAGCAATGCTAATTAGTGCTAACATAAAAATAATTCTAGAATTTCACTCATCTCAAAATGAACAATTAGACCAAAACCTTCTTTTTGTACCAGGCTGTACACATCTCTCAGCTCTTTCTGCTGTAAAGTTGGGCATTTTAAAATGGGTGTTTATGGGGATTGACTTGCTTTTGCAGTCAGCCTCAAGTGGCCATTCGAGGAACTGCAGTTTTTGGCATTTGGTGTTGGCTTCATTTTTCAGCCCAGAAGGTTGCCACTTGTTTCTAAAGGTATAAATGTTGGAGGAACATTGGGGTTTAGGAGACTTTTAATGATTGGACAGTCCATTTATATTCCCTAAATTAGGTGGTGTGTTTTTTGCTGTGATGTTTAGGGCTAGGGTTAAACAACAGACAACAAACTATAATACATATTCTTCTCTAAATTGATCACAGTGGTGCTTGATGTATTTCTACATCTGCGGTTCTTGATTCTCGTCTCACTGTGCTTGTATGTTTTCCAGGGAGCTGGAGCTGCCACCTGTGCCTGGCTCTACTGAAGGACAAAGCCTCCATATACCAGCAGAACCAGAGCTCTGCCCCCGAGTGACATCACATCAGCAAGTTGCACCCCCTCAGCACCGGGACCCAAACCCCGATCAAAAACGTCAGACCTCCTCTCAGTTCGGAGCTCCAGGCTCTGTCCGGATGTAGCTGAGCCGGATTGCAGATCAGCTTTAGAAGTCTTCATATCTACAGCGACAATGGGGGGACTCAAACCAAAACAGACCTCACATCAGTCAACATGGGGATCAAACCATCACTACCAACCTGCCTGCAAAGTCTCTGAGGCTTGCTGTCAAACACATACACATTACACTGTTACACAACACACACTAGATACAGAGAGCATGCAGTAACCATAGTAACTGCTGTCTCCATGGCAGCTTCCAGGAGCAAACGGATTAGCATCACACGCTAATTATCTGCACCCTGTCACACTCAAAGACACAGTGTGGACTGTCGAGACAACACAGTCTTTTTTTTTTTCTGCCAAATTATCTATTTTTACTCCCTGAATGTGGGAAAAAGAAAACTTCACCAGGTATATGGTCTAAGAATATTATTATTATTATTATTATTATTATCATTATTATTATTGTTATTGTTCTAGTGGACATTTGTAGTGGCATTTGTCTGTGTACTTTTGTCTGATCCATTGCATCAATTATCTTTTGAAGAGGTTTCCCTGAGGGAAGCCAGTCAGTGCCAAGGTCCATCATAGTATGAAATACACAACAGTGACCCACAGAGCTTATCATAATCACTCAAAGTATCGTGTTTCATTTCAAATCAGTAGGACAAAGACTATGGCTTTGACTTGTTAAGCTGTTAGCACAAATCTTTGGCCTTGCTACTTTAGGGTTGCACCAAAACTAACTTTTCATCACTGATTCTGTTACGAGATAGATTAGTTACTTTTAATCAAACACTATATAACTGAGCATGTACTGTAGGTTGGGCTCATGAGATGAACACTTTTAGTATAATGTAATTTTAAGTGATATTTCTCCATCAGACAGAACTAACATTCTCTTATTTTGAAAAACCTGTGTCAGATAATACTGTTGTTATTGGGGAAACTGATAGCAGCTCCATATTTTAGTCTACTCTAAGTCCAAACTAGTAACCATAAAGGTGCATCCGTTTCTCAAAGATGTTTTTGTGGTAGCTTTTTAGAAACCGTTTGGCAGTGGCATCGTCCTTCTCAAGTGATTGTAAACAGCTGCTGTCAAACCAATGACAGAATCATTGACAGACCGTAGCTGCTTTTATCATTTGTCACACTGAGGCAGATTTGCATGCAGACTGCACCTGTATGAATGCACACACACTCACATCACAAGTGTTTTTATTTTGTTTGTTTTTTGTTTTTTTTGTTGTATTGTTTGTATTTTTTTTTTTTTTTTTTTTTTTTTTTTTTACATTTTATATTACCTGATAATCCATTGGTATTGGGAGTTTTTTCTAGTAGAATTTTGTAAAGTCTATCGTATAGCAAACACTTAAAGTATATAGCTCCTAATGCATTCTATGTACTGTATTGACTTTTTCTATTTTTGTTATGACTGTGACATGTTTGAATTTATTTGATTATTCTGATATGTCAGACCTCCATTATGAGTATTTGTAAAATGATGTACTTTGTTGTACTATTTTTATTTTTACATTTATTTGGTATTGAAGCCAATTTAGCCTGACTGAAATAAAAATCACTTTGAATTACGTGTCCACTGTTTTTGCTTTAAATACATATTTACTAGCATATTTAAAGAGAAATTTAAAGAACATGTAATATATGTTGATATATGTTTTGATCTGCTGTGCATGGTTACGGTGTCCTGCTTTAAATACGTTGTGTTGTTGACTTGTGTCCCTTTAGTCTTTATTGTTGGCGCATGTAAACCACAAAACCCCAATTCCATACTTCATACTCATTTAATGCAAGCTTTGAGTATATGGTGTATTCATACTGGAAAAGTGACAAAATCGCATCAAGAAATGGAGGAGCTACTTATAGCTGTAAAATGTTCAGAGAGAAGTTAGGAAAACAAACAAAAAGCATTAAATCTTTTGAAAAAAATTTGATTTCTCTGTAGTTTAATTTACAGATGTTAATCCAAAATCGTTTGGATTGACATGTTAACACACATGGACCAATGGACCAATATCCTGTTTAGACAAAAGGGTCAAGTAAGTTGATTGTTTAGAAGTAGATATTACATACACTACAAAGTACAATTAGTGTGGATTTGGGACACTGCAGAAGATTTACTGGTATAATAATAATTAATAATAATAATAATAATAATAATAATAAACTTCATTTGTATAGCACCTTTCATACAAGAAATGTAGTACAAAGTGCTTTACAAAAAAAAAAAAAGACATGCACCAAGTGCTTAACATGAAAAGAAAAGACATAAAATGAACATAAAACATTGTTAAAAGCCCTGATCTAAAATGAGGTAGGTTGTCTGCCTGTGTGCGCTGTCCTTCGCGCTTATCCAGACGTTCTTGTTTGTGTATAGCATCCCAAGGGCATGACGTAGGTTGGCACTTAGTAGTCTGGATCCAGTGATGTTTGGATGAACACTGTCTGGTTTAAAGCGTCCTTTACAGATCCAGAAGATATTGCAATTGTAATAAACTTTATCCCATGGTTGAGGCAAGTCTGATGCCAGACATGTATTAAGGCCAAGTAAGTCTGCTGAAGGATTCAATTCCTTTCCCAAGAGTTGGAATTGGACCAGAAATGTGAACGTGTTGCAGCTGAGATTCACAAAGTTTTTTCCAGTAGTAGAGCCAGTTTTCAGCCAGTCTTGTCAAAGGATCCAGTGTGGATAACAATGTTCATATTGCTTAGGTGTGTGGAGATGATAGCTAGGTAACAGATCACTGACAGATGTGTCAGTCGTGGTTAGATTTTTAGTCTTTGCCATTTATACATGCTTAGTTATTGAGTCCCCATTCAAAATTAGTGTCTGGCTCAGGTGTGAAGTTCACAGCATGTCTTCTGGCCCTCGGCCTAGCAGTGGTTTTGGGGGCTTTTTCTTGAGTTTTCTTTAAGCTTATAAGCGGGGTTCAACATGATTGGCCACGTTACTCCTTAGCATTGATTTCGGGTTATTTCTTGGGTTTTGTTTATCCTTGATGCTGGTGTTATTAATTTCAGCCTTGTTAATATTGTTCAGAGGATCGTGCCTGTTGTGTAATGAGAGTCCAGGTGGTGGAGTGAGCGATGGTGCTCTCCTATTTGATGTCCTGCTGGATTTCCCTCTGTCGCGGACGACGTCAGACCAAGGTCCTGGCTGGAGTTGATGCTTTCGGTCTAGCTCCGGTGCGGTGCCAGTATGAGGCATCAGGGAAGGCTGGTCTGGGAGCCTCCGCAGCTATAGTCTATTGGCATTAGGACATATCCAGGGGAGAGTGTCAATTAAGTCCTCTCATGTATGTGATAGAGCGTTTCAATCTTCTTCTGGAGCTCAGTTATCCTCTCAATCAGTCGTTCACAGTCCGAGCAGCTCACCGATTTTGTAGGGTTTGCCTTTATGTTGTCGTTTGCCAATGGGACTCTTTTCCGTGTCCCAAGTCCCAGAAGTAAACTTTCGTCAAGTTCAGCGAATCCACTATAGACGTTTTCGTTTACCCTGGTATAGACGGTAAAAATAGCTTTCTTTGGAAAAGTAGCCGATAGGAAGTTAGAAAATGCAAGCGCAAAGCATATAGAAAACAGAGGAAAACAAGTCTGCACTATTCCTGGGCCACAAAAGATCCAGTGTGAGCTGTAACAGGCCTGCGGATTCTGCTTGGCTCTCTTGTTCCAGCTGATCATCATTTAAATCAGTGGGCTGGCTGCTTAAACTGGCAGTGATCTGTGTTCAGAACATGGACAGCTCCCTTCAAACAGTCAGCTGAGCACTGAAGAGCTGTCTCTGGTGCTGAAGTGATGCAGGTCAACAGACTCTGCTCCAACTTATTCTTGTGTTACTTGTGTTCCACTATTGCACTATTGGCCTCCACTGTTTATTTTTTGTATAATATTAAACATAAATGTTAATTCAATGCCCAGACTTGCCATGGAAACATGATGTCATTATGTAAAGTGCATGTTTGTAAGCGCTTGCAGCAAGTTTCGTGTCAGTTGATTGAAGATGGCAGTAAGTGTTATTTTTTAAGTCCTGCATGTTTTTTTCTTCTTTATTTGGATGATTTAATAAATGACAAATTTTGCATCCTCCCCCATTCGCAAAACTCAGCCAAACTCTATTGGGAAAATGTTGAAATTTAGACTACTTGATTATGACTTTGCTCCAATTCTTGTCACATTTGTTAACTTTAAGTAAAAGAAAATTCAAAACATAGGTTCATTAATTTTCAGCAGCAGTTTGAATGAGCATTTATCTGTGGCTTGTTAAAAGCAGAAGAGAAACCTCACAGAACAAAGTGTTTTATTGCACTCAACAAACATACACTCAAGGACTTTCTCCAAACACAGACATTCAAAAACACCTTGTAGCATACAGTCGCATTTGTTCCAGCAACAAAACATGACCTCTGTGCTGAGAATCTTTTAGGAAAGGGAGGTGGGGATGGGAGATACGTTATGAACAAGGCCAAGACAACAGTGGCTTAGTGCAATTATCCGGAGCGTGATGATCAGCCATGCGATGCCATTTACAGCTACAGACACAAAGGCGTAATGAAATCCTGACATTAAACTTTACATAAAGTAACTGCACAGACTTAGAATCAACTATATAAACTTACATGTATAATCATCTGGTCATTGAGGTTACTTATGGCAGTCATAAAGTAATAACAGGTAAACTAACACACTTTGGGATTCCTTATATAATATTCTTGGTTTCAGAATACAAATTCAATACTTTATAAATTTGTTGTGAGACAGTGCATTATCAGTTGGGTTTGATTTCATAAAATCTGGGCTGGAAGTGTTCGGTACAAAACTATGTAAAATACTCGTTTATCAAAGGTAAACAATGTTGCTTTCAGGCAGTCGGTGTTGCATTAACACTGCTCAAACATGTACAGCCACCGTGAAATGAAATGAAAATTCGTCTGCCCACACGTATAATTAATAATGGCAGCAGTGAGGGTGGAAAACAAGTTCGACCACTTCTTTAAATCTGGGCGTTTGACCATACAGGTGTGTCCTTTTGTGTGTGTGTGTGTGTGTGTGTGTGTGTGTGTGTGTGTGTGTGTCCTTTACAGCCGCTCAAATCCGACGGAGCAGAGGAGGAAGATGGCGTAGAGCAGCATGAGACTGAGTCCCAGCCTGCGGTCCAACCTCCAGCGGTTCAGATGGACACAAAGCACCTGAGGAGAGACAGACCGAAAAAGAGAGAGAGGTTCTGTTCTCACAGCTGCAGCCAAAATGAATACAAGTCAAACTCAATTTCCTGTTGCACTGCCCTAAATATAATCTCAAATAGGAAAAAACTATTTCTCTGGGTCTAAAAACAGAATCCAGCGCTCTCAGGCCATAGATTATGAAAAACAGGCAGCTGATGTTGGTTTAGACTTTGTGTAATCATGCCACCAACTAAGAAACAATTAGATTAATCTAATTTTAACAACACAGGACAGTTCCGGTGTTGAACAGAGATCAACTCACAGTAAGTGCGACTGAGGCCAACAGCAGAATGACTGAGTACACCAGGCCTTTGCTGTTGATTGTCACCTGAAAACACAGAAAACATCATCATCATTTTAGTGATCAGTTCCATCTTACAATATTCATTCAGTTTATTCCAGGTGTTGTTTTATACTTAAATGCAGTAATTTACTTTATTTTGGCCACCGACTACATTCACATATGCTTCTAACACAGAAAGATGTGGCCTCATTTCTTCTTTGAAATGCTGAACAATATTTAGATTTAACATTTTTACAATGTTTTACAGTAACATTCATAAAACTGCTATAACTGATATTTTTTTCCCCTTTGAGGCAAGACCAAGTTGGGAACACATGTCATCATCTTTTAAATTGATATGGTGAGCCTGTTAGCAAACTGTTGCTTATTTACACATCCAGTAACATTACTCATTTGGAGCTGTTTGTGCCCTTGTGATGAATCTAAGTCCAGTATTCCCTCTCTTTTAGTTCTGTTTTTGGTCTCTACCAACTCCTGAGGGAAATATCTGGCTCTTTTGTGGTTAAAGGCTCCACTATGTTCACCAGCCAACCATTCAAAACATGTTGACTCTATAAATGTACAGGATGAAGCGACACCATGGAAACAGCAGCTGACAAAACAATCTCAGCATATGATTTGAATCTTAACCACTAGGTCACTGGATGCCTCACCAAAACAGTTCATGTTATAGTCTTAAAAGGTTCCTAACCCTGAACATGTGCAGGATATCTCTATATTTTCAGGATCGTGGATCTTGTCAGCTGTTTAAGATTTTAGGTAGAGAGAACAGTTGGTGTTACCACTGATCCATAGCTGACTATGAGAGTCCTCAGCGCCCAGGGGAAGCCCAGGCCCAGCAGCACATCAAAGATATTACTGCCAATGGTGTTGGACACGGCCATGTCACCCATCCCTGCAACATTTGACATACGAAGAAACACAAAGTGGAATCATGTGAAAATATGTAAGCTTTCAGATGAGTTTTTGCATATGTTCACATTCTCATTTTCCATGACTCATTCCACACATAGCTACAAAGGATCATGAATCATGACTGATTTAGTCTGTCCTGTCGTTTTCTTGTGAAACACTTTGTAAACACTGCCTTGTAATTAAGCTTAAGTTATTTTCTTTTCGTTTTAATCTATGAAATTCATAGTGTAATTATGGGAGAGAACGTACTGTCATTTTTTTTAATCTTCATGCTTAGATACAGAGTAATGGAAGGATGTTAATTTTTTTTTTGTGAAACTCAAGCAAAAGGGAATTGATAAAAGGTGTTGTGATGTAGAAAACACCCCACATGCTTAATTTCCATTCAGATGTCATTTGGAAAACTAAATTTGAGGAATAATGACCAGAGACTATTGTTGTGTAAACACTGTATGTTATGAAATGTTTTTGGCAGAGAGATCATTTTTGTTTCTGCTTTTTCCAAGTTACTTACATTAAATCAAATAAAAGCCCTAGTGTCATACAAAAGTATTTCAAATGAGTTTGACAAAACAATCTTAACTCAAGGTCTACTTACCAGCTTCTTCCAGAGCTTTCAACTTGCTGATGAGTTGAGATTATATTATTTTTGAGATTCTTTGTGGTCAATATTCTGATTTAGATACATAGCAAACCAAAATAGGCAAATAACCAAAGTCAGCAAATGGTTTTAATCAAGATTGTACACACAAACACACACACACACACCTTGTCGGGCAACGATGAGGCTAGCCATACAGTCAGGGACACTCGTGCCGGCTGCCAGAAAGGTGATGCCCATGATGACTTCTGGGATTCCAAGTGTGTAGCTGATTATGGTCACCTGGACAGAAGGAAAGAGGTTGTTTATGTATGTATGTATGTGTGTGTGTGTGTGAGTGTGTGTGTGTGTGTGTGTGTGTGTGTGTGTGTGTGTGTGTGTGTGTGTGTCCAAGTGCTCCTGTGTCCGTGCGCTTCGTACCATCCAGACCATGAGGTAGGAGAAGAGGGCTATCCAGAGTGTGGAGGACAGGAAGGTCAGCAGGTACCATCGCTCCCACCGCGGCAGGTTACAGTCGGGGATGGTGCAGTGAAGCAGGACACTCACAGGCCAGGAGAGCAGCCACTTCAGACGCACACACCAGCCATCTGAGAACGTGATGAAAAGACACACAAACACACACACATGCACATACAAGTTTCCCCACAGGGATCATTACAGATTCATCTAAACTAATAAATTATTCACATGGCACAGCCTGGATGTGTCTGAAGCTTGCTGTCGTCCCTCTCTAATTAGCTCCATTAACTGTAAAGCCATCTATTATTCTGAAAAACATTGACATTGGGTGAAGCAGGAGTCAATCTTTCATGGTTCTTTTCCAAAGACAATTTTTTGGAGACACACGTTAGTGTGAGTTATGACGACTTACTTGTTGCTACTGGTCCAGAGGTGTCAGTTACAAGCTGAGAGATGTTTTAGCTTTATGTAGGTATTTGACACATGAAAGAGTGTGGCAGTAGTTTGTTTTGTTAAAACAGCCATAAGAAAACATCTTTATTGACAGAACATTTTTCTTGTGAAAATGACTTGTGTTTATGCTGATCTACTTTTTCCTGATCCTCTCCCAATCTTTGTGCTTTTGCATTGATATGACTAAAATGGGAAGCAACATGTTCCTCCAACACAGATGTATCTATTGGAGGAAACGTACTACTTATTTTACCCATTGGTCTATTTTTCAAGCAATTTTGTATCAAGAGTCACATTTGTCTGCCTAGTGTACTTGTCTATCCAATAGGACATTTCCACCACAAGGAACTTTCCCAGGGGAGCCAGAGCCTAGTGGGAAACTCAAGATCTTTATATGCATTTTGACCAAGACTAAATTTAGATCCGGGTGCCAAAAATGTCCCTGTCATAGCAGAGTCATTCATTACATCACCTCAGCATCTGTCTGTGGCCTAATTTGCCTTACCTTCATTGTTCTTCAGATGCAGTGGAAACAGGAATGGGCAAAAAACTTGTAAAACTAAACTTGTAGTTTAGTTGCTTTTGTTCCATGGTTGCTGAAACTACTGAATCAAAACAAGGGTTGGGGTATACTCAAAACTAGAGATGCGATAGTGCTAGAAATACAGGGACAATGGTGCATATTTTTAGATATTCTCTCCTGGGAGACATTCATCGTGTTGCACTTCATTGTGATAGAAATAGACGCGTAGAGAAAGAAAAAGGAGGATCTAGAGAGAGAAGTTAAAACTTTGGCTCTTTTCTTACCTATGCACAGATGGACAGTCATGTCCTGGAGAGGTTGTGAATGCCAGATTGCAGATTTTTTGAAAAGCTACAGATAATGATCGGACCCCCACGCCTTATAAGACATTTGAAAGGCATGTGGGGGGGGGGGGGGGTCTACGATGCTCTGATCTGATCATCTGACAAACGGATCAGATGGAATATACTGGCCTCTTAAGAGGGCATCTTTTTATGAAGTTGGCCAATAGTTGTCATATCATCAGCATAAGTTTGGGAAGTTCTGTGGTGTAGCTGTTTGGTTGCTAGTTGTTTTTGAGAAATGAAGCAATGAAAATAATAATTTAACTGAGATTCAGGTTAACTGAGGTCAGAAAAACATTACTTCAGTGGGCTCAGAGATTTAATTCAACTAATAAAATGATAGACAAGTGAGACAAGTGAGTGTCTGCTTTCATTATCCACTCACCTGGCAGAATGAAGGGTTTGAATGGAGTGTTCTCCTCTCCTTCCTCTTGCTCTTCCTCCTCTTCCTCGTCTTCTTTAGGCTGTGCTCCCCCACCTGTCTCCCCCCCCATCTCTTTACCCCTCTCCGTCTCTCCCTCCAGCATCTGCCTGTCTCCCTCAGCCACCGTCCCATTCTCCCTCCCCCACGACCCGCTAGCACCCAAACCCTCCTCCCCCGAAGCTCCCCCCTCCTCTGGGCCAACCCGAGCCCGAATCAGCCTCTGCCTCTGTGGGTGGGGAGGGGAGTGGGGTGAAGTCCGAGAAAAGACAGAGGAAAAATGAAAAAAAAAAAAAGAAGAAAACAAAGTGACATGAGAAACACTGCGGCTAGCTTATGGAATAGACTTCATCTGACTGTGGATAACAATATGAGAACTGGCAGGAGGAGTGATTATGCAGCCAGGCATGTCCTCACATTCACTGGAGGGGATTTGGAAGCATTGATCAAGGGGCATGGCACAGAGCAGGGGCAGCACTGGCAGTTGCGATTTAATTTGGCACTGGAAATGGCAAGCACACATGCAGGAGAGCCGAGGGAGTGAGGAAGCAGATTTGGAGATTGAGTTCTTTTCTGCTTTTGTGTCTAGGATAATATTATGCATTAGGCAGCAGTGTGTATGTGTCTGTGTTTGTTTCTTTGTCGGCTTATTACATGGTGTCCATCCAACAACAACTAACAGGATGGTGTTTGATATGCCAGTACATATCTCCCTAGCTTTCAGTCTATCTACTTGAGATGCACCGCTCCAATGTTTTTCTCTTCCAAGACCTCAATTTAGGATATCTGCCGATGTTGAATACTGATCCTAAACCAGTGCTCTCATTTCACAAATTTAAAATCTGTAAACTTCACTGTGTGAAACTCACTGGAGGGCTTTTATAATGTAGAGTAACATAAGGGCCAGGGATTGCTATGGCACTGAATCCTGAGCTGGCAGCCTATTATGACTGAATGAATGTAACTGATAGCAGATTTAATTTTATGACATTAACAAAGAAACTGTCTGATCCGCTTAATGTTGGTTAGAATCAGACATGATTGGGGTGTATCACACTGGTAGGATGGCACTTTTCAGGTTCAATTTGTGACCAGTAACAAATGTTTCTCACCCCATTCTGCATAGAAATGACAAGACGAAGACAAATTTTACTCTCAGTGTGAACAAATTTACCTTTAGTTGGAGGTATGCCGGTTTAAATGCACCAGAGAAACAAAGTTATTATATTATATTATCATAAGATGTCAGTATCAATTTGACAGTAACATACTGATGTTTAAAATGCTGCACATGCACATTTAAATACCATCCAAAACTAGCCGAAAAAAACAGGGGAACTTGGCGTTATGTGAAGGGTGTGAACGCTTGCAGTGTACCTCATTGATGACCATGCGTCCTGCCATGCGCAGGCGGGTGAAGGGGGGGAAATGCGGGGTGATGAGAAGGCGGAGGCTTGCCTCAGAGAAAGAGAGCTGGTGGGGGTGCAGGTGTAGCAGCTCATCCACCATCACCACCCCTGAGTCCTGACCGGCCACCACGCTTGAGTCTGGGGAAAGTGAGAGGAGATGGATGAATATTACCCAGACATAAAAGCAGAAAGGAGAGGATAGTTTCATAAGACACAGGTAGTAAAAGACAAAGTTTGAGAAAGGAGGAGAAAGACACAGAGAACAGAGAGACATAAAATGGAGAAATGGAGAAAAAAAACTTGTCCATCAAAGTGATCTAGTTCTTTGTCAGCCTGTTGAATCCACAGAGGAGCAGAAATGGGTTTGACTGGCAGCCTAAACTGTGTCATTAGGTCTGTTGAACGCAGCTCAGAGACTGAGGGAACTTTCTGATGTTTTCGATGCACACATGCGCACGTACAAACACGAGCTCCTGCACCTGGCTTCAGCGGCACCATGTCGTTGTCACAGTCTCCGACGTTTCCGACAGCAGTTGTCCGTCGCAGACTGCTCAGACACGGCTGACCTGCCCTGCTGCAGTGTCTCTCTACCAGGCTGCACAGAGATCTGTTGAACCTGTACAAACGACAACACACACACAAAGATATTGTGGCTTTAGTGTGTGTAGAGGGTGTGGTGGCTTGATACCAACAGGATGCAACTGTGAGAGGAAGAGAAAGAGACTCACTTCATAATGATTATGTAGATTCCATACATAGAGATCAGGATGATGGTCTCCCACCTGAGACATGAACACAAACACTGATTCATAAATACCACATTCATCTCAATGAAAATCAGCTATCTGATCTAATCTGATATTCAAACAGCAGAGGCTACTGAGTCATAAAGTTTCATTAAAGTCTTACCACAGGACTTTTTCATCATAGATGACCTGCAAATAAAATGAAAAATACTTTAATTACAACTCAAAAACTTTTTACATGTCTAATCAAAGGAACATAAAATATTGATTAGATAATGAACAATATATATATATATCTTTCTCCGTCTCACTCTTTCTATCTATCTATCTATCTATCTATCTATCTATCTATCTATCTATCTATCTATCTATCTATCTTTAGTTTGACCAGAGGAGGATTTCTCACCAGAATAAGCACCAGTATGGACAAGATGTAGAAAACAGCATCACGAAAAACAGGCCACCAGCTCAGGGTGATGGGCTGGAGAGAATGAACACACATAGTACATTTATATTGGTTTGATCAAGGACATTGTGGGCCAAAAAGTTTGATTGTTTTTGGTTGTCAGAAAAAAAAGGAAAAGCCTTCACTAATATTTATCTATATTGATAACTGATAAGTTTCTATTTAGTGATTTGGAAAAGGTCAGGTGAGTGCTCGTTTTAGTTCCTGATTTGAACACAGTGTATGTACCTGTCCGGAGAAGATGCCACAGATGCCGATGATGACCAGGATGTTAAAGACAGCGGATCCCACAATAGTTCCCACACCCACATCTCCTTTTGTGATAAACACCCCTAAAAACACAGAAAGGTAAAGAACAATAAATCATAAAAACAATGTCACAGCGTTCAATGAATGATGGATTGTATCTTTGTCCAATACAAACTAAGTGAACAAAGTTAAGACACAATAGCTCTCCACTCTGACCAGAAATATTGCATTTTTGGTTCATAACCACAGGGGCTGGGTAGATGTGTTTTATCCTGCCTAAAGTCACCCCAACACTAGTAAAATAGATTATTCTAGTGGCGATATAGTGTAAATATCCTTAAGCCACATGGATTTAGACACAAAGTTTTCATTCTTATAAATCAGAGAAAGACAATGGTGATGTTTCCAGAAACATCACCATTTTAATAGACTACATCTTATATCCTCGATCAAGGGGCACTAGAGATGTGTCCGCTTGGTAAGGTAGAAGCTTTTTTACTGTATCTAGAATAAATCTCCTATATTGTTTAATTTCTCAGATTTACAAAATGTGTGCGAGGGTTTCTTTCTCTGTTTCATTTCTATTTTGAAATACTGTGAACAACATGCTGTGAACAACAAGACTTCTTTAGAAGTCTTTAAGACAACTGACAACTTTTGTCTTATTGATTCATTGTTGTTTTCTACTCAAAATCATTTGTTTCATCTAAGTCTACATTTACTGAAACCCTAATGGCTTTGTAAAAAAACAGAAAAAAAATGAAAGCTTGCTGAAGTATCTGGGCTACAAAGTAATTTATATTTAAGCTGACAAACCATAAAGCAACATGAAACATGCTCTCCTTGTTGTCTTTGTTTATGTCTAATGCTTGAAAAGGGCCAATCAGTGCTTCTGCCTATGTACACTTGACTTTTCTGAGTCCTCATCAGGTGAAGATGCATATGATTGCAGGTAAGGAATAATGATGGAGCAATCATTGGGCTGACACATTGGGGTGAGTAATTGACTAGACAAGCATTACTGACCAATCAAAGAGGTGAAAAGCTCAGGGGCGGAGCTCCCAGCTGCCATGAAGGTTGCCCCAGCAACATCCTGACTGAGCTGAAGGTTCTAGAGGACAGAGAAGTTTAAACAGATTAAAGAGTAGGGCTGGTGATATTATATATTTTTCATATTGCAAACAAATATCACTGTATATCCAAACACTATTGCACTGACTGACATGTGAATTTATTATGATAAACATGGGCCCTGTAGTTTAATATGAGTCAATACGACACACTGCACATAAGGTGCTAAATGTGAATTAATCCACAACTGAAAATAATATCAAACAAATGCACAGTTTACTTCTTTTGAGTGATGCTAAAACTATGGTGCCCAGCTGTTAGGTGGATTCATGCAACCCTGATGGGCATTTTTTGTCAGAGATGTGTCACCTTGCTCGACCAGGGAAACCGTGGCCTCCTCCTGGAGCCATGTTGGATATTGTTGTGCTGTCTTGACTGACAAGCCTTTTAAGTGTCACATGGAGGTCAGGGACATTGTCTGTTGACTGGTAGACTGAGGCGTTGGTTTCCATATTTAAAAAGGGAGACCAGAGATTGTGCTGCTCAGCCTCCATGTGAAAGTACATAGCATTTCTCTAATACACACATACACACTGATGGTACATCACCAGTACATTTGGAGTTCAGTATCTTGCCCAAGGACACTTCGACATGTGGACTGGAGGAGCCAGGGACGACTCGCTCTACCTCCTGAGCCACAGCTGCCCCTTTGCATGGTTACTGGAAGGGTCATGGGATTTTACCCATACAATCTTCATGTGTTTTGCAGACTTGGAGAGTCCTATACTAGAGAGACTCATCTCATCTGGCCTAGGAACACCTCGGGATCCCCCAGGATGAGCTGGAAAACATTGTTGGGGAGAGGTACATCTGGACTACCCTGCTTAACCTGTTGACATCATGACCCGACTCCAGATAAGCAGCATAAAATGGATGGATGGATCTTTTTTTTTTCAACCATGGCACATATATCTTTTGTTCATACCTCTGATACTTTTTCCAGTGATGGCACAAAGTAAACATCACACACGATGGCCAGCGCATGAAACATGTAGATAGCCTGTAAAATACAGCAGACACTAAATCGGTCAAGTGAGTTAGTCTTTGAGCTATAATGCAACAAAATGTAGCGTCTCTCATTTCAACTTCTGGCCTTCCTGCCAGCCGAACTGATACTCACACACAGAACATGAAGGAGTACTGCTCCCTGCCTCCTCTGCTCCAGAGTAAAGATATCTTCAGGGAACTCATTGATAGCTGAAGAAGAGATGGACAGAGGATAACTTGTTGATGGATGAAATTAGGAGATTTTAAATAATTAAAGCAACAGACAGCAGACCCTGAGCTACAGCTGAAACAATTAGTCAGTTTCCTGATTGACAGATAACTAATTAGCACTTTGTCCCTCAAATTAATTAATCATAAACCGTCAAGCTACTCAGTTCAGTCAGAGGCACTTGAGTCAAGGAAGTGACCCTTATACACTTGCATGAATATGATTGGCTGTTACTAGTCACACCACTGTGATTGAACCAGTTATTACGAATGAAAAAGCTGATGCCAATCAGCTAATATAAGTGCAAAATAGCAAAGGAATAGCAAAACAACTCACTATGATTTAGTAGTGAGGATTTGCTGCTGTTTCTCTTTGTCACTACTGGCTCCATGTCACTTTTAGGATTGATTTTGACATTATCTTGAAATCATAAATTGATTAATCAATTAGTTGAAGGTTAAATTAATTCATAATGAAAATAATCCAAATTCCAGTTTCATTCAAAAGTTTTTAAACACTTATGGTACTTAAAACTGCACTTGTTGTTGTACCCTTTAAGCTCTCTGAGGAATCTCAATTGAGGAACTTATAACAGCTTTTTCTGTTCCATTTAGTTTGTGGATTTTATGTACTTATTCCTCTTTTGTCGTCCTCTTTCTGTTTAAAGCACCTTGTAACTGTTTTGAAAAGTGCCAATGTATAAGTTTGCTTGCTGTTCTTTGTCAGAAGATATTCATGTGACTGTAAACTGAATATATTTGGGCCTTGGAGTGTTGGTCAAACAAAACAAGCAATTTGATGATATCACCTTTGGCTTTAGGATATTTTTGATCGTCTTTTTTTTGGTCGATAAGGGGAGAAAAATAATCAGCATATTTGTTATTTGCTGCTCACCATTGACCTTCATTCACTTGTGTTTGTGTGTGTGTCACAGTCATGTGACTAAGCCAGTTCAGTTGCATTGTAATTGAGTTTTTCGCCCATTTTCTTGTAAAGCACTCCTCTTATGACTGAACACTATCCCTCGTGCCATCTACACTTTGGTAATGCATCACAAGCACTCTCTTTCCAACTGTACATACAGTAAGCTCAGACAAATGACACAACTCACTGCGCCATAAAAAACAAACAAACAAAAAACTAACACAAAAATACTCTTTTGTTACAAGCTGCCTTTCAAGTGATTTTCCCTAAGAGATTTTCTTTAGTTGTGAGTCAGGACTTATAAAACCTCCACTGAAGATCAAGGTCACAAACAACAGAGTGAAACAAGTGTGACAAAATTGGATAACATCCTGCACAGAGGCAACATTGTGCAGTTGCAGTTAACAGTTGCAGTGTTAGCTGTGCAGTTAACACGCATCATATGTAGGGATGGAGACAGAGATATGGCGTGATATTGTGACAACCTGTCACATGATGTTGTTTGGACACCCTGATTAAACAGCATCATTTCATCAACAGCAGTGTTTGAGGCCTTGTATTTCCCAGTGGCAGTAAGCTTTTTCTAGCTCAATATATGTAGCTCCATATACTCTCTGTAATTGGCTACAAACTCTCTTCATCTCAGTATCAGACTTTAAGATGCAGTCACCGTCTCTCTCTTTCAAACAGCCCAACAGATCCAAGCCCACACAAGCGATGAGAGAGCTGCTGATGAGAGGCTACTAATCAGCAGGTCATTAGGACAGGGCACTTTGAACAGCTTCAGATGCACACATCATCCAACCACAAATTCACAATTCAGTTTCCTAGCAACTGGGCCCCTCAAAGACCTAACTGTGTTTAAACATCTAGATGTGCAGTTGGAACAAATGAAGGATGAGGTAAACTGGAGAGGCTGATCGATGAATGGAGGAGATAGACTTGGATTAAACACATTAATGGAGATGGGACCGCACACTCACACTGCCTTTGCACACAAAGCACGCACACACGCGCACATACACACTGCACACACACACACTACACACTGGGGTGTTACCAAGATCATCGCAGTGACTTTACATCCATTACTGCATGAATATCGAAACCCAAACTTAAATCTATGTTGCTGTAGGTTAAAAAATGTCTATTTTTCTGTTTTGTGGGGATAAAACGGAAAAAATTCTCTCTCCCTTGTATCATGCGCACGTATTACCACATGGTAAATCATGTCTCACCAGATCTAGAAATACTGTCAGTCTGGTTGTCTTCTTTTTGCTGGATGAGCTCTCTCTTGGATAAGACGATGTCACGATCCACAGTGGGTCGATGGGAGCCTGAAAAGAGGAATTGAAAAATAAATAGATACTAATGATAAGAATGTTATTATTATACTGTATATCAGTGTGTTTGTGAAATACTGTAAGTTGAGCATAACGCTTACCCAACTTTATGGTATTGCCTTTTTCTACTGTGCCGCTAAAATGCTCTTTCGAGGTTATAATTACCCATTAATAGGTGTATTATTACCGCAATCTATCATCTAAATAATGTAATGATAATTTGCATAGTTATAAACAACACAGATAAAGGATGAAATAAAATCATAAGTTATATGTTTTTTCTTTTTCTAGAGACGTACCTGTCACATCATTGAGGTGAAAGATCAAGGCGGCTGCGAGCAGACCGACTCCACATAAGCAGACACGCGGGAGGAGCCGCGTCTGCCTCGGTCTCCTCGGCGCCTTCATGCCGCCAGCCCCCGCAGCTCACCGCCTCTCCGCTCAGAACATGTCGCCACTGCCGCCGCTGTCGCTCCTCCTCGCACAGCCAGTCCTTTCCCTTGTTTACTGACTAGAGCAAACCAGCCTGTTGCTCTCGTTTCCTGATTTATTGTCTTTCAGCTGTTCTGGCTTTGGTCTCCATCCACGACACAGGAGGACGTAAAAGAGACTCGGCCTGTCATCAGCATCTCAGCACCAGTCAGTCAGTCAGTCAGTCAGTCAGTCAGTCAGCACCAACGAACGCAAGCATCCGCGCCCCCAAGCTTCAGCTCCGGCAGATATGTACAGACAACGAATATCAGTCAGCACCTACACAATAATGCCCAATAATGCCACCAGTCCACACACCGCTCCAGCCCTAAATCTGATCCCTGGTTTATGATTTTCTCTCTGTCTGCGAGGGGGTGTTTTCCTGGAGTCACAGACAAGACCACCAGGGAGCGTCTTCAGCTGGGTGGGGCGAATGGAGAGAGCCTGGCAGCAAAGGGAGGCATGGGAGTAGTATGGACTCACTTTGACTAATGCATGTAGTTCAACAGCGACATTATTAACTTTCTAATAAAGCTGGGGACCTAACCTCTTCCTCACAATAAAATCTGTTGTTTTAAAAAACATGAATACTGGACTTTCTGGCAGCTGGCAACTCTAAGCCTTTCCCAGAATTTTTCATGGTTTTTCTGTTGCCTTTAGTGAAAAGTATTTATCTCAAAGTATTTCCAACCATCAATCACTCACCACTTTTCCACAGTTGTGTCTAAACTAGATGTTTCCATATCAGTATGTAAAAAAGCACCCTGTTTATTTGAAATAAATTATAATTTATATATTAGTTCAATAAGTAATTTATAAAAGACTCAGTGACTTTGATGCAAGTCATTACTGTAGTGGCAAGGACAGATTTTCTTTTTTAATTAACAGTTTCTTAGAAAAACAATTGTATCCCTATTTGATAATTGTCCTGGGTTGAACAAGCAAATATAAAATAACTCGTGTCTTCCTAACCAAAGTGAAGCTTGAGGTACAGTGAGCAAGCAACTCAAAATTTTCACTCAAGATAAAAAGTTTTAAAGTTAAGAATTTCCAAGTCTTGCTGAGTTTGACTTTCACCAATATAAATTTGAGTATTTAATTGAAAAACAACTCAAAAGGAAAGCGCAGATGATTGAGAATCAAATAGGCCTTTTTTCACAGCACAGGAAAAGCACAGATGTTACTAATAACATTAACAATGGCTGTTATATTCAAGTGTCCCAGTAGGCCATGACAGTGTGACACAGCTAAACAAGATGCAGCGGTCATTAAATTTGAATTTTTTACACTTGTGCCTTTTCTACTATATGTCAAAATGTCTTCTGTGAAAAGCTCCTTTGGATGTTTTATGAATTTATGTCACTGAATGTAGTTTTATAGATCTTTCATGTCATATTTAAAAAAAAAAAAAATTAAAAAATTTGAAATAAAATCATCAGTCTTATGATCTGCTGTGTAGAAAATAAACTCAGCTACAAAAATAACAAACAGTCAGGCAGAGGAATAGACTTTTATGTTTATAAGAAGGAGTGTTAAGATCAAATCGGAGGTAGGGCACCATAGTGCACTCTGCAGTAGGGCTGTAACATTAGATGTGCACTGGTCCACAAGCTGCTAATGGAAAACAAATCACCGCTTCCTGCACAGCTTCCCGAAGCCACAAAGACCAAAACAAGGACAATGAAGATGCACATCATAAATAGTCCTGCTCTCTGGATGGCTGTCTCCAATGTACCTTCACGCCTTAGACAACAGAGAAGCCAGAGGGACGGTGATGAGTAAAGAAAGAAGAAGAGAAAAAGAGTGTGAATATGATATAGAACTACTGCAAGTTCCAGAACAGAAAGTTTTCTACATATTCCTACCTTTCATTCATCATATACCAAAGTACCTTTTGGTCTGAAGGTCTACTGTGAGACTTTGAGGTTTCAGCAGCTCCTCCTCCTCAGTTTCGTCCTGTGGACACAGTACCAGACATCACTAATCTACCTTGTTTCTATATCTACAGTAACAGAGCTTCTGAAACTGGGCTTTGTGGTGGCACACTCTAGTGGTCACTTGTAGAAGTGCAAAAAAAGTCAAAAGGTGGTAAATATCTCACTAAATATCTATCTATTATTTTTTAAGGTTCTAAACATATGGGTCACAGAGAGAATTCATACATTTCTTAGATGTTCGGAGTCTGACATGCTGGTTTTCAGTTCATCTGAAGCAGCCTGTAGCTTCATTTCGTCTGCGAAAGACAGAGGGGGACTGAGCGAGCCTTCATTTTCTTCTATCAGAGCAGACCTGGAGACCAACAGCAGACACACAATCAAGTGTGAGTCCACACAGACGACTCAGTGTACATCATGATATTCATTCAAAGCAAGAGGACTTTGTGCGTCATGGTTACAATATGGCCTCATCCTGTCTGTTCTCCAACTGCTTCCTCAGCTCCTGATTTGTCAGCCTGAGATCCTGGAGCAAAGAAATCAAAACATCTGACAGCAGTCAATAGTCAATGTTGCAAATTAGGTGAAATATCCATCATGAGTACACCTCAATTTGTTCTGTGATATATTACTGTTCTTTTACAGATGCAACGACCAAATTTACCCTCAGATTAATTCCTTGTCATAGTTTAAGTAATTCATATGAGCAAGGAGTTACATGGCATGTTCAAATATATGTATATGACAATGTCTAACTAACAATGAAGTAATAACTGAATAGCAATGGATGAGAAAATCTTTACCTTTATGATGATGGAACACTCTTCTACTGTTCCCTCTGAGTGCTTTAGTTTCAGGTTTTTCTATCACAAAACACATACACACATGTTTAAAAATGTGATGTTCAAATAATGACATATAAAAACCTGCCAAAATACTCATGTTGAACTCCAAAGAGAAAGATCTAGATTTATATCAAAATCTTGGCCTTTTGCTCAGTCAGTGCCTAATACTGAAGTCTCTGTTCCTACCTTTTGAATAACCTCATCCCTGTGCAGCAGCCCTAACTGAGCCTCCTCCATTCCAAGCTAAAGCAACACATGACATAACAAATGAGGAGTTGGTTGACAATGTAAAATGACTAATGGTAGGATGAATTGAGAGAGAAATATAATCAAACATCTCCAAGTTGAACCTGCGTTGTTACCTCGAGGGTTTGAAGTGAAACCTTGAATTTGCTCAAGCTTATCTTGTCCTGTTCTCTCTCTTGCTGGAGTTTCTTAAGCTGAAAAGAATTTAAATGTGGACAGTGTTTTCAAATTTCTGTACCCCTTCTAACTGTAGTATACTATATGATGATGATTAAAGTTTGGAATTGGAATTGGAAAAATTATGTGACAATAAAAGACATCATACCTCTGCAGTTAGTTTCTTATTTTGTTCCTTCATCATGGTGGATTCCTCCTCCTGCACAAAAACACAATTTGAAGGCTCACCTTGAGATATTTAAAATGCCAACCATCAGCCTATTTGACAGACTGAAGTTTACCTGCAGATATTTATGGTAATGTGATGGTTCATTTAGATTTTGTGCTCTCCACTAGTATTGTGGTGGCAGAGCTGAACTGAATCCAGTTTCACTAACTGTGAATGCACTGCCATTTAGATGAAACCCATTATGCAACTGCCCTTTCTGACAAACAGGGGACGTTAAGTAAATATTAATGTTGTTAAGTCTCACAACTAGTCTTAAATTGTGGTGGTTTCTGAAAAATGATTCTTACAGCTCTAGGTGTCTGTGAGGCAAAAATTACCCACTAGAAACACAGCCGGGCAAATTGTTAATGCAATGTAAAACTAAATATCATCAAGGATTTTGCTTTCGCTCAAGTGTATGGCAGGTTAGTTCAAGTGATATAATTTTATGAACTGAAGTCACTGTTATAGCTGAGTGAAATCAGCTATCACTGCCACATCACCCACACATTTAAGCTTTTATTAAGTCTAAATACCTTTTTAAAAACAGAAGTTCTACTGTAATACAATAACAATTCTGGTTACTCACCAATTTCTGAATCTTTCTGTCACTACATCTCTTGACATCAAGGTCATCCGTTAGGAGGGACCTGCTTGGCTCTGCTTCAATCTGCTGTGCTTCACTGACAATCTTCTCCAGGCTGCAGACACACAAAGAAAAGCCCCTGACAGTTTTTCCACCTAAGTGTTACGACACTGCTTCAAAAGCAAAAACCTAAATACAAAACAGGAACGATTCTGTGGTTACAATTAGGTAAAGATAAAAACCCGTAAAGCTAATGATATAGTGGATATGTTTATCAAATTCTGATCCAGAATCAAATACATAGCTGTGGTCTGCAAGTCCAAGGATGGAGACCTGGCCTGAATGCAAACAAGATGCATGAGAAAAAAAAACCCACTGGCTATGTTGAGGGCAGCAAGGAGCTCAAACAGAATTATCGATGATGAACACAGTAAAAGATGATTGCAGTGACAATACAGGGACCTTTCTCCTAATGAGTGGAGATGATAATGTGTGACTAGTTACGTTTTCACTTGTTTTCTGAGGGTGACATTCTCTGAGCGCAGCGCTGCCATATCCTCATCTGCAACATCCAGCCAGTGCCTCATCTCAGTGTTAAGTTCCTTCAGCTGGCTTTGACTGTAATCCAGCTCAGCTATTTTCTCAAGCATCTCCTTCATTGTCCTACACACATACACACACACACACACACACACACAACAGAAACAAATCTTCATATATTTGCCACTACATCACTCATCCAGACAGTTTTTTTGTGTGGATTTGTTAAGTAAAATTCACTCACATATTTTCCTCTGTGACAAACATCCTGCTTGTTTACTCCTCCTTCCTCCTGCTTGTGAGCAACATATAAACAACCAAACTCCTATTAGGAGTGACACACAGCTTTTAGGAGATATTCCCCATATCTTCTAATCTAAACATATTCCAAAGTCAGTTTATCTACCTGGTACAATGTGCATAAATTATTAAAACACTTTACATAAAGCAGCAATACCTGCAATATGTGCAAAATTATTTTTACTGTATTCAGATAAGCATACAACGCAACATGCAATGAAAATGGGTAGATGGATCAATTTCAATTAAATTCAAAAAACTTATTTTTAACTTCCACATATTAATTCTACATGGCATAAAGTCTTTTCCAGACAGATTTGTTATTTTTTCTTTTGTTGTTGTTGCTACAATCACATTTTATAAGTGACATTACAGCAATGGCAGCAATAATTTTTTAAAGACTTTCTTAGACCTGCAGATACCCTGGAATAAGAGATTTATGATTTACAATGAAAAATCAGTCACAGTAACTTCGATAACCGCCCTTTCCTGAAAAATCAACAGCTTTGAAAACCAGCCAGTGTGGTGTGACTAAGGTTATAGCCGATAAACACTGAAAAAAAAAACGTATTTTAAATGTTGGTAACGTTGAATTTTATGCCGTTTTTGTCGCTAAAGATAGCAAAGGTTAGAGAACTTAGGTTAGCTAGCTAGGTTACACTTTTTTTGTTTTTAAAGAACTGAGGTAAACATTAGATAAGTTCACATTTCACATGTGTCTTAGACACAATAACTGAGTTTTGGAGAAAATAAAGTCGGTCTTTTTCAAGACCTTTTAACCGACACCATTATTCCATGTCTTCAACTAACTTGGCTATAAGCTAATGTTACCATTGACAGCTAACGTTTTTCAGTTAGCTAACTTTACGCAACGAAACCGAACCCTGGACATTTTAATTTCCACATTTACTAAAAACCCAACAAAGCCCAATGCTGAAACTGCGGTGCCGCCATAAATGGACAATAAAATGCCTTACCAGCAAGTAAATTCAAGCTAATAAAGTTACCACAGCTAAATTGTAGGTCTAGCTGCCACACCAAGCACAGGTGACCTGGGTTGACAGGTTGCTATGGACTTGGTCGTTATGATTTAGAAATGAACAGCTGGTTGTGATTATGTCAGACATGGAACAAAAGTCCAAAATGTCCCTATTCATGAGGGTCATGAAGATGGGTCTAAAATAGTTCTAGCTATCTTAGTTGTAATCACATTTCTAATATTTTAACAACATCATCCCTTAGAATTAAATCAAAAGGAATGTGAATGAGTACATTTGACTGTTCTTACACTCAAGCATACATTAAAATAATTTCAATAGCAGCAATTTTGAAAGTTTTCAAACTCAAATTTAATTATTACAACAAAACTTACACCACATACATTTTCAGAGTACAAAATAATGAAACATTTTTAAATAGTTCTGCACATCCCTCGACACAATAAATTTCATCACTCTCAAATGGCAAAAAGAAATTCAAATGGTGTGAGCCATATGAAAAAGCAGGAAAAAAAGAAATTAAGCAGACATACATATTTGGCGAAACAACTAACAATACTGACAAATAATAGTTTTTGGTAAGTAAGTGCACCTGTGGTGAGAGGGGTGGGTGTGAGGCTGGAGGGTGTTGTAATGAGGCAACAAAAGTTAAGATGCTGGCATCAAGTGCTGTAAAACATGTTCATCTTGTTCCTAATCCATACTACTTACAGGTTTTTCAGTATGTAGTGTTTTCACACCAGAAGAGTGATTAAATAAAATATACTCAAAAACAGTCAGGTGAAAGAGCGCCAGGAACACATCAGAAAACAAAAAAGAACTGACTAACAATCTTTTGGAAAAACATATTGCTTTTTCATTAAATTTAATTACCAGTGGAATTCTGAAGTCACAGTTTGATTGACGCCATCTTGTTACACTGTAAATTTTGTTTGTAATAGTACCTGACTGACCGAAACGTGAAAAGTGTCCATAAGTAGATTTTAAATACTGCATTCACTAAATGCCCTTACATTAGTCTGTAGACTGCAACACTAGATGTACAATTTCTGTCGATTGTTCTCTAACACACATGCTGTCTTGTAGATGTTAAGACATTAACTGTAATTTTTCTCATTGTCCAATGTGGGATAAAGTTCTGTGTAATAATCTCATCTCAGGAGTCGAAGGTATACGCACATCATGTTCATTGCAGCAAACACACAAAAGCAGATAGGAAGCTAATAATGGTGTATTTTATAAACAGTGCAAGCCAAGTTTGTTCGACCTTCAGATTTAGGCAGTTTATCTGTATAAGAAAGACTCCCAGTTAAGAAGTCATTGATTCCAAGAGGATGACTACCCAGGAGTCATAATCAGTAATTACGAGTTGTTCCTCCATCCTGTTAATGAGGATTTAAAACTTTTCATTATCAATAGAATACATTCTCATTTCAGTGTTGTTTACATACATATTTTAGTGCTAAAACCCAAAGAACCACTGCTCATTTCTGTGGTAATATTATGAGGCCAGCCTCAATGAGTGTACAGATTACCTTTAGGTCAAGGACAATGTACCTTCCAAAGTAGGCCCACAATTTCTTTGTCTCAGCAGAGGTAAAGGATGAGGAGAAGATACTGGTAGACAGTTATACCCAGTAACACCTTTAACAACCACACACCGTTCTAGCTTCTTCCCATCCCAAGCTATCTCCTCTTGAACTGAGGTGATATTCCCTGCTGCTGCTCCCCAATAACATTAACTATCACCAATAAAGTAAGGACACAGCCTGTTAATATTCAGACTTTTAAGCTGTTACCGGGCAGGTTCCAGTGATCCTGTAACCTGAAAGCTTATCCCATCTCCAGGTAGAGGTGATGGGATGAGCGGGCAAAGCCAGCAGAGGTACCAGCGAAGGCCCAGGGTGTGACGCATGTTGCCCAGGAGTCCCAGGCTGTAGGGTCGGCGGGATGAGTACCACTCCCTTGTGGTCTGTCCCCGAAACATCAGGAAGAGATGGAAGAAGAAGAAGGCTGACACCAGCAGGAAGCCCACCACACATGTGTCAGCAATGAAAGCGAAGGCAAAGGCACGGGCCGAGACCTGGCCTAGGACACGGAGAAGGGACACAGTCAGTCATAACACTCCAGCTAGATTTGTGGATTGCACCTCATCTCGAACAACTGAACCGATGCACAAGAAGCATAAAGATAGTATTCCTTTTGCATTAATTCTGAGTTTCTTGGACAATAACCTTCAATGTTTATTAAATTAAATACAACACTACAATAGCCCTGGTAATAAGTGCCATTTTTTGTGTCAAGAGTCATCCACATGTATTTGTGAATTCAACTACTGATCCCCGTGAAACAATGCAGTGTATTAATAGGACGTCATGATCGGAGCTTTCTCTCAAGTGAATTCTGGCAGATAAAAGTACAGCAGACAAAAAACAATAAAGTACACAGCATGAGGGAAGGGCATGTTTGCTATTATGTAGTATATTTGTGTATTTGATGGCTTGTTTAAAACAAATAGTTTCAGAACAACTGAAATTATTTAAAAATAAGTCAGTCTTAAAGGTGCAAATATAAGGATCACGTTTCTCCTGTGCTCTCCAGTACTTCTTATTTAAAACCTCTGCTGCATTAGGGCAAAAAACTAGGGTTGAATTAATTAATTAATTGGCAACTGTTTTGGTAATTGATTAATTGAGTCATTTTGAGACATTTGCCTCCTCCAGTTTCTCTGGTGTGAGAATTTACGGCTTTTCTCTATTTTATATAACTGTAAATATGATATTTTTGACTTGTCAGACGAAACAAGACATTTGAAGATGTTGGTGATATAGTGTGCTACCACAGCTATGAAGAATAGATACAAAATGGGACAACCAACAGATGAGACACCAGATTCTACCTGAAACAAGCATGATCCAGGGTATGAGCAGTAGCAGGACGCTGTGCACAGTCACCCCCTCCTTCAGTATGACGATGAAGACCTCTGCGTTCATCAGCGTGGCGTAGAGGAGCCCAGACCACATGAACAACAAGCAGCTCAGGAAGAAGCGGTAGTTACGGAAGCCCACACACTGGCCAAAAAAGACACAGTGGTGATCCCGCCGCAGCACACACACTTTGCAGTCATAGCAGTGGGAGCAGCGAGGAGGAGTGTGTGTCTCACATGTATAACAGTACCTGTGTAAGGAAAAAGACAAAATATCTATTCTCAAATATGACAAAAGCAACATTTCACAGGTGAAATTGGAAAAAATCTGATGTTTCTTTGCTGTGGTTACTCTGCTTTTCTGCAATCATGAAGGATTTGACCCACACAGCAATAATGACTGGATGGCAAATGTTTCTTAGGAATTGGCAGAAAAGTTGACAGACAGAACAACATTTCCTCAACTGGGGCATGTACAGTATATCTCTTTTATGTTGCTTAAGTAAAAGAATGAGGTGGAAGCAAAGTGATGATGCAGATTTCCATGTTGGGAGTTTTGCTTTGTATGGTCTCTCAAAATTGTATTGTGTCTTATATTTTTTATCGGCTTTATTTCTATGGCAGGCACTTTGTATTTTGGTGAACCCTTCTAGTTTCCATGGGGTTGGATGGAAATGGGAAGTCCCTACTGATATAGGCTGCTTCTCTCTTTTTTTTTTTTTTTTTTTTTACTGATTTACAGGACTGATGTTATATTTCAAAGTAAGAATTAGATGTCATACAAAAAATCCTCGATTGGAACTAAGGAGGCTGCCCCTGACCAAAAGAGCACAGAAGTGTGTAGATAAGGGTGTCCACATACTTTTGGTCATATAGTGTACTGTGTATTCACTACTGCTAAATTGTAAATAAAATCCATTCATTTTCTTGTCTATAACAACCCCCACAGCTGCTCCTTCCTTACCTCCAACCCTGACCCACCCCCTCTCCTCCCAGGAACACCCCCTTGATGCTGGGGCTGGTTTTAACGAAGAGCAGGGCGTTCCAGCAGATGTTTCCCAGCATAAAGTACTGGGCCAGCAGGTGCACGACCTTCCACCAGGCGGACCACTCCGTCTTCTTCTGGTCCGCCTCAAGCGGAGCCTCGACCAGGACCAAGTAGCTCACCTCCCCGGTGATGGAGAAGACCAGGAAAGTGTTCAGGGCAACGGGGAGGTGGCGACACACCCTCTCGACCCTGCAAAACGTTTTACTGGCAAAACTCGTCATGTTTCCTGCGTGTCCTCCTCTGCGCGATGTCTGAACCACAGCTGGAAACCCAGTGGTGTGGTTATGGGAAGGACTGATTTCAAAGACGCACCGCCAAATAACCGTTGGTTAGCTTTGTTAGCCGTATAACCACACCATTAGCTTTCTGACTGAGGTTAAACCAACCGCACGGTATTAACAATACCAAGAAAAACTTCGGGTACAACTTCATGTAATGTAAGAGGTGAAATGTGACGCCGGTAATCTGTAAAAACCCTCTCCTTACCACGATCTGTCAATGGACGGAATCAAGTTTCTGCTTGCAAGCGTCACACAAAAACATATCCGTAATGCTACAAGATACTATGGTTCCGCTAGAAAAATGCCGTTAATCTTGTGCCCTTTTCAAAACAATGTTCAAAACGTAATATGTACAGTGGTGAAAAGTTACTAACCACATTTACTGAGGTACCATACTCGGGTACAATTTTTAGGTACTTAGGCACCAGGTAGCTACTGAGGTACTTTACTTGAGTATTTCCATTTTCTGTCATTTTGTACTTTTACTCCACTACATTTATTTGCTATCTTTAATGACTTCACAAATAAAGATTTTCTACATACAAAACAAATAAAGAGTCTATAAAATACTTGAAAGACTTTGTTATGAATAAGAATAACCAATAGTATATACATATAGAGCTGAAAAGAGTAATTGATTAATCAATTAGTGAGCTGACGGAACTCTTGTTAATATTTCATGGTTTCATCTTTTTAAATGTGATTATTTGCTGGTTAATAATAATGCTTTTAATTCAATAAGTTTGGAGTTTTGTTTAGGGTTAGGTTAGGTCAGGGTTAGGTCAACACGGTTCGCAAACAAGGCCATAAGCATTGTGAACGACCCCAGCCACAGCTCCTCCTTCACCTCCTTAGAATCCAGCCAGTGTTACTGAAGTATCAAGACCTCCTCTAGAAGGCTGTACAAAAGACAAATAGTCCACAAGAAATGATATTTCGTTTACACGTGACAACAATAAAAGCTTGAACCTTGAACCTTGGTTGGACAAAACAAGCATTGTGAAGTTGTCACTTTGGGCTGTGGTAATTGCGTCACTTCAAGAAGCTAGAACAATAAAATGCTGTTTACACATTAATGCATCCAGAATAATAATATAATGATATATATATAATAGTACAACAGTCACAGGGGATGTTTTCTGCATTGAGTACTTTTACTTCTAATAGATTAAGTAATTTTTTCTGATTACATTTACATACTTTTCCTGAGTCATCTTTTGAATGAATCCATATTAATGGGTTTCAATCTTTTCAATTACAGAACTATAGTGTATGTAAGTGGATGTTTCAATAATTTGGTTACCTGTGTGGCATTAAAAAAAAAAAAAGCTCACACTACTGTTTAACCCCATTACCATGTCCATGTGTGGATTTGGCAGCATCTCGCTGGTCCCTCCCCCTCAAAGCGCAGACCTTAATCCTTGATAATCTCTGCATCCATTGAAAGCCTTCAGTCATGGCTGCACCGAAGGAGAATTTACTGTCTCTTGGATATCTGACCGGCACTGAAAGAAACACTTTCACAAAACAAAGAGAGCACAGTCTAAAGAATAGGTAAGATTATTGGATGCTGCCCTGGAGTCAGGGAGTGGGGATCATGTTGGACTTTTTTTTTCAAAATGCATTCAGCAAACAATGATTACCATTCCTGACTAAAATTACCATAATACAATTTGACTTCTGCAGGGATCTGAACAGGGTGGTACTCAAGAGGGAGATTAATATGTAGCCTTGGTAAAGCTTATTGAATTTTTATTTGGAAACTTGAAAGTTTAGTGGTGTAAACTCTGGGTGGTGTGTGAGAGTGGAGAGGTGTGTGTGTGTGGCATGCTTTACTATGATGCTGTATCATGATGCAATGTCTCCTCTTACAGTGTCCACAGGCCATTGCTGTTGCAAACTGACTTTTCAACTCTTCAGAGTCACCAACATCTGTAAGTGCACAGACAAAAACGCAACAAGATGTTTGAATGAGTATGTGGAGGGATGAGGAGGAGAACACATACTGCAGAGTTCATGTCAGGATAACCAGCTGTTCACCACCTCTGTCAAAAATCCGGGCTGTATGCGGGCAACTAAAGAACATTTTCATTATCAATTAATCTGCTCATTGTGTAAATCGGTTCATTCAGTGTTTGTCATCTCAGACTCTGTGTGTGTTTCCTGCAGCAGAGGGATGCACCTGCAGCAGCGCTGGCAGGAGCTGAAGGAGAGAGAGCTTACAGCCCAGCAGCACAACAGGCAGCTCCTGCAGCAGTTCGAGAAAGCCCAGGACACACTGAGAGAGATGTTGGCCCGCAATGCTGCCATGAAAATGATCCGGGTATACACACACAGACACACAGACACACAGACACACACACACACACACACACACACACACACACACACACACACACACGAAGAAAAATTTAGGAAGTAGCTCAGGAAATGAATCCTGGCTTCTATGTTGATTGTAAAAAACAGTCACACTTGTATTTCATTCCTGCATCAGTGAAGCCTTTGTGCTCAATGTTTGTCTTGACCTTTGACCCCTGCAGATGGAGTATGAGAGGTATCTGGAAGAGAGCGCCCCCCGCTGGCAGCAGCAACTCAAGGAGAAAACCCAGGCTGCTCAGAGGAAGGTATGTAGCAGCTTTCCTTTAATTCAGCAAGCCATTCGAATGTGAGGCATTTTGAGACGTTTATGAAACTGGATCAGTGTGAAAAAGGCTGTTTCTTCAACAGAGGATGGAGGAGTATCTGAGGTCATGTCTAAAGAATACAGAGCAAGAACAAATGACAGATCAACCTTTACTTTCGCAAGGTTTTTTCTCTTCCTCACTCACTTTAAGAAATTATATTGTGACATTTATTCTTAAATTTTATTTATAGCATCACACAACAGGTCTTCTGTACTCTCATATTCAGCATGTACCTCTGTTTGTAGGCCTTACCAAAAAGACACAGAAAGTTTCTGCATCTCAAGAGAACAACAACAACCAAAGCAGCCACTCAGACTACAACCAAGATGTCTCCTCTCATCTCCCCTACGTGCAGTCTTCCTGGCTCACCCACACTCGATCCCAGACAGCTAGGTTTCCTATCAGAGTGCCCTGTCAACCCCAAGGTTCCTCTCATGCCCCTCCATCCTATCTCCCACCGCCCGCCATCTTCCCACATCCTGATCAATTCCAGCTCCAACACCTTGCGTCTTTATCTAGTCATCATCATCATCATCATCATCCCTGGCCCAGACAGGATCCACCAGGCTGGGCTTCCCCTCAGCTTGACTACCCCTGGTCCTGGCCTACAGGTGCTGCTGGGATCCCCTCAGGCTCTGGGGCTCTGTTGGGTCAGCTCTACACAGAGCAGCCTCCTAATGAGAGGGGGGTGGAGGCTGAGACAAGCAGAGCACCTAGCTCAAAGAGAGAGAGAGGCGGTGGAAGCAGGAGCAGCCATTTATCCCAGGAGCTGGACATTAAACCAGGTGGGAAAATGAAATTTAACAGAAAAAAAGCACTTATTTCATGTCAGTGTGTATATCTATACAACATGTGTAGCCTTGTTCTTTTTTAAAATAAGTTTATCTGTAATGTGTGTGTAGTTCGCCTGTCCAGTGGCCATGCAGAAAGCAGCGAGAGTGGCAGGGATTCCAGTCAGGCGAGAAGAGAGATAAGGAAGAGGAGGGAGAAGAGAGGAAAAACACGGAGTACCTCCTCACACAGAGACAGGTGCAGCTCTCAGGAGTGAGTAAAGATATTTTTTAAAGATTTCACTTTGTATTTGGTTCCCTTCATGCCTGTGTACTTCATTAAGTTTTCCACATACAGCTTGTCTCATTTGAATGGTTTTAAGAGGCTTTGTAGTATCATACATCACAAAGAAGAATGACACATTTTGTTGCAGAGATACTGTAATAAGCTTTTTTTTCTCATCTCCTATCTTGTTAACAATATTGCAACCTGGGGTCCCATCCCTGAGGCAGAGAACCACCCCTCTATGTTCATACAGACCTAATCAGTGATGGAAAGCAACTAAGTACATTCACTAAAGTACAATTTTAGCTGCTTGTACTTTACTTGAATATTTCCACTAAACCACATTTCAGAAGAAAATATTGCAGTTATTCTTGTAAAATATGACAGTGTAATAGATTTAGCAATGTATGAAGCAAACTAGTTATAGTTTAATTTGTTATTTGATGATAGAGTTTCCTACTGTCCTGGGCTTTTATAGGACTTTACTGGACAATTTAGTTCCTTACTAACAATAACCCAATATTACAGTAATATAACACTGACAAGGCCTATTCTGCGCTGAGCACTTTTAACTTTGATACTCTAAGTAGATGTTAATGCCTTCTACCTCTGTATTTCTACATTAAATGCAGGACTTTAAATGGAATATTATTTTTTCCACAGTATTGTATTGATATCACTGTATTATAAATTTCTTCAAATCATCTTACTTGACAGTTTTTTGTTCATTCCTCTTAAGGTCATCTATGACTTCCAGTGCAATTGTCGTTGCTGGAGTCACTGTGGTTCAAAGCTCAGAGAGCGAAACCTCATCAGAGAAGCGCAGCACGAGTGGCAGTGGTAGAACAAGGACTAGAAGTGGGGGACTTCCTGTTGGATCACCAAGGATGGAAGAGGTGGCAAGTGAAAGTACCAGGAGCAAGGGAGATGACTCTGGTAGTCACAAAGAAGAGAGTAACTCCACTAGTGAGGAGTCAGTGAGTCAGATTGAGAAATCCAGGAGTGAAAATGTCCTGAATCAAGGTCCTGATGACAAATCAGACAGCTGTAGAGAGGAAGTATCACAAAGTGTTAGTATAAAGATTGAAAATGGAGTTGCAGAAATAGAAAAGCAGGAGCGAAGGAGCAGTGCTGAAGAGAGCAGTGCTGAAGAAAAGGATGAGGAAGAAGAGGAGCATGAAGATCTTGAAGAAAGAGCCGATGGTGAAGGTGAGGAGAAAGAAAACAGTCAGAGAAATGTGGAGGAAGATGATGGTGATGTTTCTGCCAAAAAGAATACAGCAGAGGAAGAGGAAGAGACAGCAGCAGAGGAAGAGTTGGAGGATCAGGGAGATGATAAAGACAGTTTGAAGAATGAAGACGGCGAGAACAGAACACAGGGTTCTGCCTCCTCTCAGGATGAAGAGGATGAGAGTGAACAAGATGACAACAAGATAGGTGAGGATGAGGAGGGGTCTGCTGAAGAGGAAGGCGAGGGTGAGGAGGAAGAGGAGGAAGAAGAGCAGGAGAGTGATGAAGTAGGAGAAGCAGAGGAGGAAAGCGATTCAGAGGACAGTATCATCTCACCACAAAACAGGTAAGATCATATAGGAATTCAACGGTTTTCTTTGCAAATGACTGAACCTAAACTAAATATGAAAAAAATATTTTGTTTTCAGACTGAAAAAGATGCACATTATTCCAGAGGAAGCAGCTGAAGATGATGATGAACAGAAGGGGAGTAAAACAGGATCCTCAGACGAGGTCTCAATTGAGTTCAGCGAGGAGGACGATATTGAGGATCTCCTCGCACCTCAAGAACAAAGAAAGAAAGAGTGAGTACAGATTTCACTTCTCTGATGGCAAAAACACATCTGCATATGCTTCTCACATCTTTTTAAACATGTATTTTCAGAGAAAAGGACCTGAAAGTTGATGACAAGCCTGAAGGTACGGTCTCAGCCAGTCAAAAGAATCACAAGATGAAATGAATATACGAAAAACTTGTTGTTGAAGATGCTGATTATGTGTTCAACTTCTTTTCCAGCAACTTGTGACAAGGTGGAGATTTTTCAAGTGGAGCTGGACAATTCGACAAAGACAGATCACCAAAGTGACTCTGATGAGTTTGATCACTTTTATGACTAAATACGTTGTTTTAAACTGTCTAACCCTGAGAATAAGGGTTAAAAACTACCTCAGTCACCTGCAATTTAGGAGAATTTTTAAAAAAGATGTTGATTCATAAATAATGTTGATTATTTAGTTTCTTTGCATTTAAATAGAGATGGATATCTAAATGTTGGATAATTTCCATTCAAAAATAAAAGAAATCTCACCTCAAATAACGGCATTTCTTACATATCAAACATTTCTTTCTTTTATTTTTGAGCTACAATTTATAGGTTTCTTTCTCCTCCAGTCAAAACCTACCACAGAAACATGATATAAAGCTCTGGCACAGGAAAGGAGCAGACTGTGCAACAATCTTTTATTAATTTTTTTCTCTTAACTTTTTGCATGTATTTAACCCAAACCACAGGCAAATAACATTTTCAAGTAGAAGTAAGAGGAAAGTACACAATAAAGTACAAAGGGTGACAATAATTTATTGAAAAGAGATCTGCTGTATCTGAGTGATTGCTATTCCTCCACATTCCTGACACCACCAACCAGAGTACTGTACACCCCAACATGTTTTGTCATATAAAAACAGACCGGTGGGCAAAATGGTCTCAACAGCACAAGAGTCGTTTCCTGCTTTTACATATTTTACATCCGAGAGCCTGGAGAGTGCAGCGTGCAAAGCTGCTGGCAAACTTGTCCTGGTTAATCAAGTCACTTCTGTTGACAGTGAGAATTTAAAGTCTTTGTTATTGTTAGATTTTCACCACCTGAGCTGCCAAGCAGGGGCTCACTCTCTTCCCATCCTCTGATGTAGCGCTGCGCTGAATGAGCAGCCTGCCGTAAGTCCCACCCACCTGGCCTTTAGTCAGCCGTCCGGGATTGACACAGACACAGCCGACAACATCCTGAGGACAGGTGAAGATGAAGTTTAAAAAAACAAAACACACTTACATTCTTTAATGTCAATGTGAAAACGTATCCTCTATTCCTCTATTACACTTCACGTAAATGATTAACTATTTAAATGTGGACTACATGTTAATGAAAGGGATGTTTGCACCTTTACAAAGTAGCGCAGCTCAGAGGGGATGATGAGAACATCGGGGGTGAGCGGCATCTGACCGAAGCTCTGAAACTTCTCATAATCCATGTTAACCTCCTCCACAGGTGGGTACAGCGGGTAGTAACTTCATGTTAAGACAGAAACAGAGGGGGCATTAATGCTGGGCATCCTCAAAAATAGAGAGAACAAGTGAACGCTTTCAGGACTCCTACCTCCTCTGGGTCAGCATGTGTTTCAGTATCCGTGAAAATCTGTCTGATCCAGTGCCACTGCAACACAAATCAATGGCAGTTTTTACATAAAACTCTATAGTCATGGCAACCATTAACATATTCATCAGTGTAATGCAATTATAGCTTTAAAAGGGTTGTTTGTGTGAATAATATGAAACATATTTAAAAACAAAAACAAAAACATATTTTCAGTTCTAGTCAGTTCTGAGCTCCTTTGCTGGATGGAGAGTGTGAGACCATTACAAATTGCAATTTAAGCACATTCTGGGGGTCTTTCTCACCAGCTGATCTCCTCTGCGCCCATGTGGAACAAGATGTCGGTGGATGTCAAGCCAAAGGTCACGCCATCGATCAGCAGGGTGCAGGGGTCAGGGACCAGGGTGACACGCTGCAAAGCATGAGGAGAAAACATTGTCTGAGACTGATCGTGATGATGGACTACGAAATTTCCAGTGACGATAAAAACAAGTAGTTTGTTGGGTTGACGTGAAGAATCCTACAGTCAGGTCTTTCTGTGTCTGACCTGGTCCTTGCTGAGGTTTGGCAGGGTGAAGGGAGGCTGTGGGTAGATGAAGTGGTGGTGGATGTCTCTCTGCGAGGGCACGAACACCAGATGACAGCCAACACTGCGAAAAGAAAACACGAAGCTTCATGATTTGTAAAAAAAAAAAAAAAAAGTCTGATGAAAGCACAATACAATGCTGCTCTTTATGGTCACCAGGAGCTTAAACAGTAGAATCAGAGTGAGGAGAGTTATGACACGTACCTTCTGGTGCCATCCACGATGCTTTCAATACATCTTGCGAAAATGGCCTCAAATGTCTCAGTCACCTGCGCTTTCTGTTGGAGAGATGGTCACATATATTCAAGTTAAACAAATTAATCCGAGCTCAAAAGAGTGATTAGAAGAGCGACTGTTATGTTGGACAAGAGGAATTTATATTTGTCTTTTGATTTTTAAAATCAAATTTTAAAAAGAAAATGAGTTCAAAGAGAAGAAGGTATTCTGAGATAAACAAACAAGCTGATCATGTCCGCTGTTAAACCTACCTCAATTTGTTCGTGTTTGGAATCCACAAATGGGCCCAGCTGGTGAAAAGAAGGGAGAATTAGGAAACTCACACATAACACTGAATGAAAAAAGGATTGTGCGCCTATAAACTAGTGACAGGGGAGGTTTTATGAGCCACTGTGTGCATCTAGCCACACATGGAAAGTGTATGAAATATAGTTTATGATGCAACAACAACAAAAAAAAAATTACTATACCAGTAGGCAGACATCAGGACGATCCCTGACAATGACATTGATTAGGTCCAGCAGAGGGTCAAAGGTCAGACTGTCAGAAGGGGTGTATGGTCCACAGGCCACTAGTACATTCATTGGCTCTGCAATTGCATGAGATGACGAGTGTGTTTTCATTGATGTGAAAGAGAAAGTTCTCCGCATCATTCAGTCACTGGAGAATATTGTAAGCTCCATGTCTAGTTAAACAAGTCAGTAACAGGATACAGTGATACCTGTATGATGCATTTAAAACGACATTGTTCCTTACCTTCATCCATCTCCATTTTCACCTCCGAAGTGTAGAAAGGAAGTGGGACACTCTAAGAAAGGAAAAAAAGACAAAACCATTAACAGAAGATACACAAACAGGTCTTTATTTTTAAACATTTCAAGTAAATGTGGCTTTAAAAGGCTTCATCTTTGACTCGCTCATGTGTCAGCACTTGTTAACTTGTAGCTGACCTCATAGAGTTTAGAAGCCACCAGTTTTCTTCCTGTTGTGTTCATTCCCTCCATCATTACAACCTGTAGGAAGAGGACAGACAAGGGGATGAATCTGTGCTCCTTCCTGCACAGCAGTCTCATACACCGCAGGGAGGCAGTTATTGATTCTTTTGTGGGAACGGTTGTTTTTGTCAGAGTTCTCGGTCAGACGCTGGGTGAGTCTCCAGCCCAGGTCCTTGGCATGCTCTGTTACTCTTGGTGGACATATAACCTGCTGCACACAAACCTCAGTGCACAGGCAAAGGAGAGCCCACCACTCAGTGTGTGTTCATCACTTCATTACGGTGTGTGCATTTTAATCTAGTGACTCTCAATGGTAAAATACATGACAGATAATAGCAGCATAGAGATGGGTGCACATCTTAGAGGAGAATCATGCAGGAGACATTTGGTTCAATAATGTAAAAAAAATTTTCCTAATACAGCTAAAATAACATTTACAGCAGACCCCTTTGTAGCTTGATCTGTCACAACAATTGCGTTCCTTCTGCGCACCTGTCCAGGAAACAGGGAGTACTCTTTGAGCTCTGATAGGTCAACAGGTACTTGCTGACCACCTTGCTCTGGTCCCGCCTCCAGCAGAACTGACTGCGCGTTCAGTTTGCCATTGCTGTCGCAGCACACCTGTCCCAGCACTGTTACACTGTCCTGCAGGTGGACAAACACAAACACAAGAAACTGAGCAGTCAGGTAGTCGTTATACAGAGATATAACTGAGCTGTATCTGTTTTAGTCACATAAAACAACAAATGTGGATTACACAGTAGAAGCCTAGTCGAGGCACGTTTTATCCACATACTAAGAAATTTCTACAACAGTTTTATAACATAAGAGAAAACTTACATTCATGTGCCTGAATCCAAGTTCAAAACAATCAAAAGCTCATTACAATGTACAAGTTTAGCAGTTAAAAAACTTTTAGGCTAATTTTATATCATAAAATATAAGATCTATTCAAAACTTCTGTAAAACACGTTTAAGCTTCTGTGACTAAATAAGATGTCCACAACAATCAAACCTCTGTACCTGCGCGGGCAGAGAGACAGGGGAAAACTCTTCGATACTGAAGTGAGACTTGAGGCCCTCTCCCAGCTCCTCTATCTTCTCTGTCAACACTGGGGAGGAGAGATGCAAAAATGTGTATTACAGGCTTCAGGCACTTCTACTGTCTCCATTTAGCTGATCTGGTTTTTCAGTTACTTTTAATGTATGTTTTTACATCTATACATTAAGGGGAGCCTTTGTTTTTTTTTTTTTTTTTTTTACAGACAGTAAGTGTCAAGATGTCTGAGATTGATGACGTTGAATAAATCTGTACAGCTACATACCATTTCGAACATCTCGCAGCCTCTGGAACATGTACTTGTAGCTGCAGCGGAGGGAGTCTTCGGGACCTTCCAGCAGCTCCAGCTGGACGCCTTCACCCGGAGCTTTCCTGCCTACCCAGCGGGTGCCCTGCACAGCCCCAAATGTAACCACCACCTCCCCTTTCGCCCCTCGCTGGCTGTACTTCTGTGAGGGAGTTGCACTGCAGAGAGAGATGGGAGGAAGGGCAGAGTCTGGTCACAGTGCAATAAATTGCCATTTTATCAAGTGATTCAGTCTTATGGTTCAAAAAAGGTCATTTTCTTTTGGTGTCATGGCTCCAAAATTAGGTCAAGTTAAAGGCTAGCTTAATTTTTTTTGGCTTATTATGTTGATTATACAACTCATGCTTATTTAATTTGAGGATTTTGAAAAGTGATATATAAAGTTTACTCTTACTGTGAAAGTCATCAAAATCAAGTCTATAACTTTTCCCTGTAAAAAAAAAAAAAAAAAGACTACCTGACTAATTAAATTACACTTGGAAACACGACAGACAAGCAGATATTGTTCACTTAGTTCACACAAGAAAGTGATTTCAATACAAGGCAAGACTGAATAAATCTTAAGTGTGTTTTTTCTTAAAGGTTGACCAATATCAAAACCAGGAAGCAGAGTGTATTTGTGGGGATTTGGCTGCTGTTGGTTTACACTGCTGAATACCTGGGAGAGAAGCTGGCAGGAGACAGCAGCAGGACAGGGCTTGCCAGCAGAGCTGCACTCCTCTTTGAACGAGGGTGTTCGGGAGTGGTCAGTGCTCGTTTCTGAGAGCCCTGCACAGACGTAAACAAACATGGTCAGAGCAGAGCATACGGAAAACACAAACATGCTCAGACTCACTGTATGGACAGCTAGTTAGCCACACCTATACTAATTCACCTTTTCTAAGTGAATGGAGAGTGAACAGGAGTAAAAAATAAAAGTTGTCATCAAAATTTACCTTTGCAGGGGTAGAGTAGGAATCTAGTAGATCGTCCTCCTCCTCCTCAGCTTTGATTCTGAAGAAATTATGTTAAGGTCTGGTCAACATGTTGACAATAACAAGACACTCATCACAGACAACAGTTAAATCCAGAAGGAGGAGCAGCTGGATAATCAAGTGTGTTTTTTTTCCCCCGAGAGTTCACTGTGAAGGATACAAGTCCTGCAGAGAGTGGATGTCTCTGGTTCTGTTATGAGTTTCTTCTATTCTGAAGCTTTGTTTATTCCTCTTGTTCAACACCTGCAAAGAAGATAGACACACACACACACACACACACACTGTAAATTGGTTTCCTAGGGGTGACCACCAATTCACACGAGTACAAAATGGTAGAGTCACAAATAAATGTGGTTACTTTATTGACTGGAAAAATATAACATATTCAGTTTCAGCCTGTCACCTCATGTTCAAACTGCTCCAGGTTGTCCAGGGTGAGTTTTAATCCATTTTTTGTGCTGCTGTAGGCCACCCACTCCAGCACTATCTTGTCTATCTGTAACCTGCTACAAATACACTGCTCCACCACTGAGGGACAGAAAGAAGGACAGCAAGTGAAATGTAAAGCAAACTGCAAACACACCGAGGGACCATAAATATGACATTACAACAGTTACTGAAAATAAAACTATAAATCAGAGGATGAGGAGGATAACAAGTAGCATAATTGTTGTGCAGGTTTTTTTTTTCTAAAGTCTGCCTTTACATTCTGATATATGAACATTAACATTGAGAATGAATGAAGTGCACAAACACTTTTGCATTTGACAGTAATGCAAATGTTCTTCTGCAGTCACCGGAAAGTGATGTAGGTGTTTAAAGAAAGACAAAACACAACATAAAAGCCCATACATTGGGATGGAGCACAGGTGACAAGACACCTCATAAAATCCGTCACATAATAGACATATACTGTAGTTTACTCTATAGCAGATGAGACCAAACATCGCAAACTATAAAAATGTAGCAGTACAGTCACATAACGTTGCACCCTGTTGGACGGTTGTTGAGGTACTGGCTGCTTTCCAGCTGAGATTGAAAAAATTAGCAGATGTTAGCTACTTACTCTTGTCGAGGACCGAGTCATCCTGGTAGGGTATGCCGAATATTTCCAGCTCTGATTTTAGGGTTTCTGCAGATAGTTCTGCCATTGCTTTATGCTGTATATTCACTAGACACTGTGTTGTAAATATGGAGGAATTCAAACGTCAGAAGCTCGAGCGCAACGTTAGCTTTCGTCTCACTTCATAACAACGACGTCGAACCAATTCTCTCAACAATGCGACTTCTAAACACCAGCTACGGCAGTTTGCTCCAGCTTAGTTTGGTTGAAGATGTGAGAGCTGTGAATAAATCTGACCAACATTAGATGCACATTTCATTTTACCGCGAAAAAGCGCTGTCGGCGGCCGGAACTTGCGTCACAGCCAAAAACAATAACAAGCGGAAGTTAACAGTGCCGAAAAAATAAGTCTCTGTTGCCACCTATTGGTCACTGTGAGAATGTCCACCCTGTTAGCCGGGGCTGTACGAATACTTTCATGTTTAATTTGGTTTTCCCTGTTCAACTACAAACAATAGCATTAACTGCGGAGGTATATAATGTAACCTTACAGCGTCAGTAGGAATATAAACACTATAGATGCCCATGCTACTGTACCATATTGTTTATTTCGGGCTACATAAAAAAACATCAACAAAGGAGTGTTTCAGATCAGAAATGAGTCAACTGAACGAGTAGTTGACGGAAGAAAAAACAAAAACTTTTCTGACAAATGATTAATCATTTCATTTTTCAAATAAAAATACCAAAAATGTAATCCTTTCAATTTCTCAAATGTGAGAATTAGCCTTTTTTCTTTTCTTTTTCACATTATAGTATATTGAATACGTTTTGGAGTGTTGATCAAACAAAATATGACATATAATGATGTCACCTGGTTCAGGATATTTTCACGGGCAAGTATCACAGTATTTTGATTGAGAAAAGAGATTAATCAGATCAATAATATGAAATAATAATAATGAAAATAACTGTTAGCTGCAGACCTTATATGTATGTGTTATATAGATCTTTTAGAATATTTTATATCTTAGAACTGTGTAAAAATCAATCACATCTGGTATAACACACAAACTATAATAACAACAGTGTATTTTTTAAAATTAAAGGTTAAATAAATAGCTATTTCAGCCATTACCGGCATATTTACAACATGCACTACTGCCACACTTTAAACTGCAAAATAATCATCCTAGTGTTAACTCCTTCCACAGGTTTCAAATGGAACAAAACTCATTCTAGAAAAACACAGACAGTCTCAGATTTCTGTTCTAGTAGCCCCATCACTCTCAGGATGTTCTTCCATCTGTGGAAGCAATGATGTGGTGTTAGATTATGGTACAAAATCAGAGGTCTGACAGTAATGAAGTGCTGCTATAGAAACTGGTAGGTGTCAAAAAACAAACATTCCACTCACCTGAACTGAGTAGCACCTGCCCCTAGGGGTGAATTTCCATGATGTCACCCTCCTCAAAGATTCAGAGAGGGAGGCCGACAGTTCATGAGTGTCATGTACCTGATAAACACATACATTATGTACAGATATCTGACAGACAGGATCAACATGGATGCGTGTTTATCTTTGTATGTAACAGATGTATTTGCAGTGTAGCTGCTAATATCTTTGCTTGGTGTCTTTTACTAATGACGAGATGTGAAAGTGAATAACTATTTTATTGTTTATATAAATATCTGCATGAGCATTTTAAAACTTTTTTCACACCTTCATGCTGTTCAGACAGGCATTTCTGAAGTCCATGTTGCTGCTGCTGCTCACGATACTGATGGATGAACTGCGAATCACGTCGACAGCTGAACGCAGCTTCTCTTGGTCCTTTCATGTCACACACAATACCCAAACACACACTATCAGGGCTCTAGTAAATTATTAATTTCATAATTTATTTGATAATAACAATGTCAAAATGTAATGAAAAATAACCATTTCAATCTCCCAGAACCCAAGGTGACATCTTATTATTGCTTGTTTTGACCCACCATCAGTCCAAACCCCAAGGATATTCCATTTATAATAATTAACAACAAAAACAAAAGCAGCAAATTCTGAGATTTGAGAGGGTGGCGCCAGGAAATGTTTGGCATTTTATCCTGATAAACAACTTCATCAATAAATTGATGGTCAAAACTGTTGCTGACTTATTTTCTGTTGATCGATTAGACAAATAATTGTTCCACACACCATTTTATAAAACTAGTAGGACAGTTAGTGTATATGTGTTTCTCAGACTTGCCATTTTTCTATGATTTTGGGCTTTCAGAGTGTTTTTCAGCTCAGTCTGCAGGGTTGTTGTGACTGCCTGTCTGTTGTTGCTCAGAATATCCTCCAGGTGGTGCTCGATCAGTGCCTCTGTATCTGTAAGAGGAAATAGATATCCCTGTTACCACTGTAGCTGAAACAGTATTTTATTCTTGTGTTCAGCTGTAGAAGAAAAAATTAAGACAGGCCACCTGCAACCCATTATTTTGTGAGTCTACATGATGCAATTGTCTCTCACCCATAACATCAGAGACCTGGGAGGTGAAGGGGTCACTGTGCTGCAGGAAGAGAAAAAGCAGGAGACTCTGCTGCATTGTGGGAAGACTTGATTCTTCCTCTGAGTTTTCTTGCTCTATTTTATACACGGTGCCACCACTGAGTGCAAGATCTGCAGAGGAAGTTAAAATATTATTTTGCAAAACAGATAATGAGGAGGGAATGGAAGGAGAGCTTGATTATTAGTGAAGAAACAGTAAAAACATTGCAAGTCAACACTGGTTGAAGGCACACTAGTACAATTACAGCAAATGGAAGACACACCTTTGGGTTGTGGTTTTGGTTGCGCAGGTAATGTTGTCATGTTTGGTTTTAATATTTTCATACCAAATTAAATGAAACTTTACCAACATACATGTTTGTGGGAGAGTATCTTCTCTTTGAGAGACTGGGGTAGACTGTACTATGGGACCTTTTCTTTTTTTTTTTAAACTTTACTTATCATGTATTGTGGATGAATAAGCTACTTGCAATCACTGTAGACCTGTGGTTTTGCTTGTGGCTCTGATTCACTGTGTAATCTACAAGGGAAAAAATAAAATAATGCAACAGCAGTCTCTGAGAAATCAGCCAGTTTTTAGCTTTTTCATGATACAACTTACACATAACTGTACTACACTATATTATATCCTATTGTCTGTGCCAGACAGCGATCATTTAGCAATGATTAAATTTAGTTTCCAGATTAAAGTGTCTCCTTACATTACATCAGATTTACCCAAATTCACTCTCTGAAACATAATTTAGAGCAGTCAGACTTTTTAACTTAACTAACTTTAACCTATTGTTGATTTAACTGTACTGTTTGCCTGAAAGAAGATCTTGTGTTACTCCAGGGCTTAAATTAAACCTGTGATTAGGATGGTTTTAATTCAGATATGCTGACTATTGCCTGGAAACATACAGATTATTTGGACTATTTTAGTTAAGATTAAACACCTACAAGGTATTTATTGAAAGGAGATGTACATGTAATAAATGCAACCAGTTTGCATCAGCAAATAACATTTTACATTTCTAGCCTTGGTAGTGGCGTTGGCCTGTTGGTTGGCTGGTCCACCACTGTGGGCCTCTTTGCAGACTGAAATATCTCTACAACTATGGTACAAATTTCTGAGACATTTTCTACGTTCATCTTCTCCAGAGGATGAATTGTTCCATAACCATGCTTGTCCTTATAATGATTTTTGTTTTTTAATGACAGCTATTGGATGGATTGCCACATAATATGGTACACACATTCATGTTTCCCTCAGGATGAAATGTAATAGCCCTTAACTTTTCATCTAGCACCATAATCAAGTCAAACTTTCTGTTTATGACATTATCATTTAGCTGAAACCCACTTAGTTAAGGTCTGGGAAAGATCAGGGTCAAAGTTACATAGGACAAATTTAAACGCTGATGTCTAGTATAAAACAGGATGGGAACCAGAGCATCCTGTGTCAAAGCCAAACACATGGTAAACCCCTTCTCCACCCCAGATTCTGCACAACAACTTTCTGCTGTGAGAATTCTTTGTGACGTGGACGTATGCAACACTACTCTTTGCATCTGAACCAAATGTTTGCAATCGACATAAACCACTTATGCAAATTACTTGCATATGAGCATATTTCACAGGAAACAGCTTTGTAAAATGCAGTGGCAATCATTTCACTGCTGTGAATGCTTGCAGTCCATTCTCTTCAAATGCTGTCACAGGTTTTTGTTATCGTCTTCATTGTTTGTTCTTTTTTCCTACTTCCACTGTTTGGTCTTGTTTTATTCTTCTGATTCAAATTATGGGCCTTTTGTGATTCATTAAGTTTTTATAAGCAGCTGCAGGCCATGGTTTTGTGCACAGTCTCTCACAAATGAGCACAGGTGGTTTAAATTACTCTCAGGCCTCATTTCAAACCTTGTAATCAAGAAGTATCTAATCCAAATTTCAAGTGTTACGTTACTTTTGAAGGGCAGGATTAACTGTCCCGGACTTCGGAACCTACTCCAGGTTCAATCTATAACCTGTCCAATAAAACTGGCCCTTACCAGTATGTGTTGTTCCCATCAGTGGTTGTTGTCTACCTTTGAAGGAGGAGCAGCGAAGGCCATGCAGGGTCAGTTCTTGACAGCCCAGATGAGCGGGGAGGTTCTGGAGGAAGGTGGAGGGCCCTGTAACAGGAACATTACTGGGGCTGTAAACCAGCACCTAGAGGCATGTGAAGTCAAGGACGACTAATCCAAATCAGATGCCTGGACCACCTCCACGGAGTCAACACAAAGCAGCAGTGGTTGCTACCCACAACTTTGACCAAAAGTGAGGGCTGGAACATCATCTGGCCAGCAAATCAAGAGCGTCGCCTTCAAGCTGCCTCTTCACCACCACAGTCCAGAACAATGTCCACATTACTGCTAGGTTATAGCACCAATCTGCATGTTGATTTTACACTACATCTAAAGCTGCCAGTATAGTTTTGTCTGAAAATGTGCACTTACTTAAACAGTACTGCATTTCCACAATGTCTCTGTCTGGCTTTTCACTATGCCTTTGTGTTTGGATGTGCAGAACAACTATAAACACACTTGATTTACGACGTGGTCACACGACACGTCTGACTAACTGGTTCTTTCTGCACAATCCGGCCCTTACCCTCACTCATAAAAAAGATTTCAAAATACTTTAACTCCTTCACTTGGGGCAGTGACTGACTCCAAATCCTAAGGGAGCAAGCCTGTTTTTCAGGCAGAGTACCATGGCCCCAGATTTCGAGGGGCTGGCCCTCATCCCTGCTTGCACACTCAGCTGCAAATGGTCCCAGTGCGGACTGGAGGTCACAGTCTTAAGAGGCAAGCTGAACCACGTAATCTGCAAAAAGCTGTATTGAACACTGTCTACAACTCTGCCTAGAGATTCTGTTCCTGACAATCACCACCAAAATGACAATGATCAGCAAAGGATATTTGTATGTGAGTTAGCTGGGTTGCCAGATTGGGGTATTGCAGCACACAGGGCCTGAGAAGTGTTACAGGCTGAATGCTGAGTTCCCCGTACAGGCCCTGTTCCATGGCTTGTGGTGGGATACTGAGTGGTAACCTGCCTCCAAGGACAGGGTGTCCTCCCTGACACCAGCATCCTTTCTTCACACACTCTGGAGGCCTTTGAACCCGAGGAGAGAGAATCACTTTTTGCAGTTAAAAGCAGGTATACAGTATGTACAGAAGTATTTATATTGTTGCAGCATTGATATATGAGGATAAAACTTGTATTCATTACACATCTGTAATTTCCCTCCTAAAAGTAAGGCAACATTGATCCAAACAAACAACCACACATTAAATAATATTAAAAATTTGAATTACTGACTGTGTATTACAAGTGACATCCAAGATCAGTGATGGGTCATCTGCCTGTGCAACTTTACTTTTGATTTTCACTCTGCATGAATAGGAACACAATGTTAGTACTTCATGAAAACTGAGGCTGACATTCCCATTGATCATTTAAAATTATGAACTTCCTTCCACCCATGGGAAATTAACTGAAGTGGTGAGCTTTTATCTTTGTGGCTGTTATTATATTGTAACTCCAAAAGCCAAAAATGTTGCAAGCCACTATTAAAATCTTTCCTTCTGAAATGCAATCCTTGTGTGTGAGGCTAAATTTTACTTCAATAAATTACTTTATTAAACAAACTATCTAAATACTGTGTAATGCACCGTGACTGCATAGGTCACATTTTAAAATAAATGTCATATAAAAGACACAGTTTTTGTAGTAACCTGCTTTATTGTGGTCTTATTTAACGTAAGGTAGGCTCCCTACAATTACCCGAAAGAAAGTTTTAACTTTTGCCTTTGTTGTTGCTGTCAAACCTGAATTCTTGTTGGAGGGTCTCCTGGTTGAATTTGAATTTGAGGTGGATTTTAATCTGTGAAAAATAAAAAAGTTATGTTTTTGCTAACTACCTTATCATATAACTGTAAATAAGGAAACAGATCCTTTCATACCCCTGCATTAGCCAAACTGAATATGCGTAGGAATGCCTCTATATGAGCTTGACACTCTGGACTGAAAAGTCTTGCATCTTTCATCTGTATAGTGCAATGAGATAACGTGTCACTCACAGCCTCACTGTGATCATCAATCATTAATGACATTTGAAAAGGAAATACATGAAAAAATTTCACTTCAAGATTTAACATTAGTAAAGGGTCACTATTATCTGTACCTGAAAGGAGAGGAGTAATCTGAGGGAACCGTACAGATCAGTAAAGGAACACAGCTCCTCAGGGTCGGGCTCAGGACACAGCCATGCACAGGGAAACATGCTCTCCTTCAAATCTGTGAGGACTTATGCGGCAAAAAGAGTCATATGGGATACAGAAGCTGAAGATGAGTGCATATGTTGTATGTGTGTACATACCAGGTTGGAGTGCTTTCATTTTAATCCCTGTGCACCAGGGACCAGCAGCTGCAACTGCACAACAAAGGGGACTGCTGTTACAACACCTGGCAGTTTGTTACTGTACGCCAGACTTATATTCTTTGTTGTTGCACCTCGTCCTGACAGCTCTTTTTCTTCAGTACAGGCTTGAATCAGTGCCACTACATATGGACTGGATGACTTGCACTGTTTGGTCAAATCTCTCTGGAGTTAAACATCTGATATCCATGTGTTTTCACCATGTCTGGCACATTTTTAGCTCAAGTGTTATTTTTATTTATGGTTACTTAATACCCATGTTATTTTATAATTCATGTCTAAGGATGTTGAAAATTTCCTCTGACTCAATTCTCTGCACCAGTGGTAGGCAAACAGAGACCCCTCAGCCAAACATCCCCCCCCCCCAACAAAAAATATTTGGTCCAAAACAAAACTTAATCTTTCATATTGATACTGTGGGTAATAGTGTATATCCAAGGCTAATGTAAATAAATATGACCTTGTAACATCTAATAATGATCAGAGATTTGTGTGTCAAACCAAGCATAAATAGTAAGCACAACAGTACTTTCATTCACCACAAACGAGGCAGACCACAGTTTAATGTGTCATAACTTCATCCATTTGACTTTCAGGTCTTCAAGCACAACACAAAGCATAAAGCTGCCAAAATTAGTCACTTTTTGTCAAATGAGTACTCATACTGGTAGTAGTGTTAAAGTGCTTGCAACTCAATGTTTCAGTGTTTGGAGGTGTTTACTAAGATTTCTTTGTTTTGTTTTACATATATTTAAAATAAGAGTGATCAAATGCATAGCTTCTACCCTGTTCCTTTGTTCGTGTACATTTAACAGATATTTCTACCACACAACAAGGGACACTTCATGTCATCCTCCTGCTAGTTTAACCTGATGGAGCAGTTCACATTGTGAGAAGAGTTAAAACTTACCGGTGCAGTATAAACTTTGAACAGAAGTTCTGGTTTCAGTCCACAGAAGAACCAAAAGCCCTCCTGCCCTCTTAAAACCATGCTGCTGCCTTTGCTTTCCCATTAGCATGACCAGCCTCAACACCTGCAGAGGTAATTACATAAAACACAAACATATAGCTTAGCAAGCTAACGCTACATATGTTATGCTAGTTAGCTTCAACCGGAGAGGACCAGTCTGTACTTTCTAAACATTTACAAACTGGGGCTGGCGACACTAAACAACATTCTTACATGTGTTTCTAACTGGAACAGCTAATTTAAACAATTACCTGCTGTATTTCTCTGAGCATTTTTGTGTACTGACACAACAGCACTCGATAATGAATTTCAGATGCAGTTTCCCACTGGTTTACTTTGCTAAAGCAGAGTTATCGACACTTGAAGTCCCTCTGCACCCAATATCACAGCTAGTAAAGTTACTACACCTTTGAAGTCGCTGTAAATATTCCTACAAAGGAAGTAAATACCTTTGGTAAATAGTAAAAATACCAATACCACATTGTAAAAAATACTCGATTACAAGTACTTTGCATTGAAAGTGTTAAAGTGTTACATTAAGTAAAAGTATGTAAAAAAAATCAGGAGAACGTACTTAATAAATTAAAAGTAAAAGTACTGTAGCCTACTCAATCCACAAAATGGTCCCTGTGAGGGTTTTATCATTATTATTCATTCATGTGTAGCCTAAGCAGCATTTTACTGTGGTAATTGAGTTGGAGCTAGTTTTTAAATTATTTATATATGATCAGTTAATTGTTTGTTTGGTTTGTAACAATTCAGGAAGTAGCGGGAAATGCTTTTGTCAACAATAGTAAAATTATTAAAAGGAATAAACAGTTAATCCTCACATTTTACAAATCTGGAACTATACCACAAAGTTTTTTTACCTGTAAAATTACCTAACCCTTATCAAAATAGTTGGCAATTCATTTTCTGTCAGTAAACTAATAATTTCAGCTCCACTACAAGTTTCATTTATAACAAAGTATCATATTTTATAAGCTCTTAATATGTTTTGTATGCAAAAATCTTCATTTGTAAAGTAACTTAAGCTGCCATATAAATACAGTGCTGTCAAAAAGTACTATATTTCCCTCTGAAATGTAGGAGTACAAGTATAAAGTCGTATGACAAGAAAATACTGACGTAAACTACAAGTACCTCAAAACTGCACTTAAGTACAATACTTGAGTAAATATACTTAGTTACATTGCAGCGCTGGGTAAGAAGTTTAAATCGGTAGTCTATAAATTAGGAGGAAATGACCATGACTTGATAATTGTAATAAAGTAGGGTTTTGTAAATACTGAAGTCATGAGTCTGCAAAAAAAAAAAAAAAAAAAAAAAAAGCAAACAGCCAAACTCAGTAAATGTAAAGGGCTTCAAGATTGTACGATGCAATTGCTGTTTTACCTTGCAGGGAGTGCTTTTCCTAGTTTTGCATGTCTAGATGTTGAGCTCTCATAAATGATCCACACAAATACATGTAAATAACATAATTTTATTTATATTCATTCATACATGGTGCACTCTATGAAAACAAAACAGTATCAAAAGATAAAAAAAATAAGACACCGAAATGTTTCTCTAGTTTGTGTGTCGAGGTTTCACAATTGCCATTTTGTATAAATATACAGATTGATGAGAAATTAAAGGAAAAACCTGAATAAATGAGTGCAATCATAACAAATGCAGATGCCTCCATACAGGGAACGAGGGCTCACTGAAAAGTTTAAGGTGTATAAAAATGAGTTATATGTTAGCTTTGTTTCCAGTATGTAAATATTTGGATTTGAAATGTTCACAGCTCATATTACGGAGGAGCTTGTGGAGACAGTAGTATTTCTATGTGTCCCTAGTGAACACTTTGAACACAGTTGGACTGAAAGCTTTGATGCTTCAACGAAACTTTGTCCACCCCGTCACTAATGGTCTTCACAGTCTCCATATTTCAACCCAGCGGAAAACATATGAGAGACCACCAAACCACCACATGAGAGAATATCATTTGGTCGAATGTTGTTCATCCCTCCAGTAGAGTTGGAGAATATATGACAAGGAAGCAATGAAGCTGTTTTGGAGGCTCAAGGTGGAGCAACACCTTACTGGATTTATCCATTGTTTTGTCACCCATCTGTACACGAGGCTTTCCTTCCACACAAATCACTTCCCCTCTTTCTCAGACCACTCCTTGTATCCTCCAGTATAATTGCATGCACTGAAACACAAGACAGAGGAACACAATAGAAGAGTTGTCATCATTACATAATTACTTATTACATAATAGTTAGGGCTATTAATGTAAAACACTGCCTGTTTAAAAGCAAGATGGGCTGTGTGTGTGTGTGTGTGGGTATTATGAATAGTAAACAATAATTTATTTACTTTGCGTATCCAAGCTCATGGGCCTTGCCTGTGGCCACTCCCCCTCGCCTTCCCATCTGGCAGTGAAACACCAGCTCTGGGGCGTCCAACGCTGGCTTCGTTACTCCGTACGCAGCCTTGAATTCTTCAGGCCCCTTTGCAAAAGCATCTTCTACTTTATCAACTGAATGAATAATGGGAGGAAAGGAAGAAGCATTTTGAGATTGAACAGATGATGGACATATAGCATTAACATCTATCAGCATTAACAAATATACAGAACCAGACTACAGTAGACTGATGCTTTTTCAACACAGCACACTTTGGCATATTAAGTATACACAACAACACATGCGGAATAACTTTGGGCTGGGTTTGTATGGGAGTGGAAACAATGGGGGAAAAAAAGGGAAATTTCATGCTCAGGATGAGACAATGGTTAACACTGTATGCCTTTTAACCTTGGAGATTTAATGAATTTAAAAAGACGCTCACCTGGGATGTGAATAGATCCTGGAATATGTCCTTTATCCACTTCCTCTTTACTGCGTACATCAACCAGGAGGAGATTCTGGCTCTTCCCCAGAAGCGCTTTCAGTTCCTCATAAGAGATCTCCTTGGTAACTGGCAATGACAGACGAAGGACATCAAAGGCTTTGTAAAGTCTGAGAGGTCATTCTTGAAAACTTCTATAAGATTGCAGAATTCACTTTAAATAAGCCTGACTCAAGATTTTACTACGCACTTTAAAAAAAAAAAAAAAGTTAGTAGTAAAAACTTTTTTTAATACGATAATTAAGAATGTACCCAACAGTAAGGGCACTGGGTCTCACCCATGATGTGACTGATACACATTTAATACCCTTTGTTTGTCAATGTTATTATAAAATGCAGTATTTCCAGTTAAATCCATTTTCAGTCACAAAGGGCTACTGTGCTAACAGTTAAGAAAAGTGCTACATAAATAAAATGTGTTTATTATGATTATTATTATTATGATTATTATTACTGACTGTGTTTTTAGTGGCACAGCAATAATAATGAATAAAATGAGATACACACTGAGGTGCAGAGAGTTTGAATTACAGTTGCATGTATTTGCTTTTCTTTGAATGCTTATGGGGCTTTACTTTTCATTTTAACTTAACTTAAAAAACAGGAAAAAAATTAAACAGTAATTGTGGCATGTGGAAAAGTTTGAGCACCCCACTATGTCAGTATTTATTAACTCCCCCTTTGACGGATAGCACAGCTTGTCAACACTTTTTGTAGCAGCTGAGAGTCTTTCTATTCTTGAATCAGGAATTTTCCCCCTCTCTTCCTGCAGATCACTTCACACTCAAAGATGTTTTTACACTGTTCTGCACACGCAGCATGTTTGCAATCTACCCACAGATTTTCAGTGACGTTCAGGTCAGAGGACCGTGAGGGCCGTTCACAGTAGTTCACAGTGGATTTTAATGTCTGCTTTGGATCATTGTCCTGTTTTTAAAATCAGCCTCTTTGCAGTGTCAGTTTCCTGACCGACCGCAGGACATTTGCATCCAGAAATTGCTGCTATTTAGTGGAATCCATTCTTCACTCTGTCGGTGCAATGTTTCCTGTGGCACTGGCTGCCACACAACTCCAAAGAATAATCTTTCCATCCCCATGCAAAGTTGTCAAAAATACTAAGTACTTAATAATTTGAACAAACTTTTGATGCATGCCACAATTAAGTGATCATTCTTTTTTTAAGTTCATGAAATAAAAAGTGACACTTGATTAACATTTGTAGAAAGGCAAATTTTTTCTAATCTATTTGCTCCTGGGGTTGAATTTACTTCTTTTCTCAAAAATCAACAAAATATGGAGTTAGCCTGGGGGTGCCCAAACTTTTGCATATACCTCCAGGTATCTCAATCACTATCTGGAGAGCAAATCAGACTGAATGCCCATTTGGTTTCACTTTCATCATTCACTCATATTTGACTGTATTTGAATCACTGATAAAAATCATAGACATAGGTGATAACTGAAGAGGTCTGGAACCAGGACACGATACAAGATGGTGATCACGATAAGAAAAAAAAAATCATCATCATCTCCACTATCAGGTTGCATTCATCCCCTGAAGACGGCTCCCTCATATTGGCGCTAGTGCTTTTTCTTATCAGTGTACCTGTGTGTGTGTGTGTGTGTGTGTGTCAAAATATTAGGAGTAAAGCTACAATGCCCTACAATTGCCTTTGATGCCCTAATTGCCTTTGGTATGCTTATCAGATTTATCAGCTTCATTTAAGGGTCAAATACTGGAAATGGTTTATTGTTGCTTGGGTAACCAGACTGCATTCCCACAAGACTTTAATGGCTGCTGAGTCATTCTGAATCAGTCATGTTCTTACAACCTGATATTGTTTCCTCTCTCATTATTTATCAAATCGCTGCCTAGATAGTTGCAAAAGACCCACAATTGTTAACACGATCTGACAATGAAAATACCATTAATGCCACTTAAGATACGATTGTTTATTCATTAACTGAACAAGTGTTAGATAACTACTTAACTCAACGCAGGTTTCTAAACCAAAATTACGGATCTTTAAAGTTGTTCAGCCAATTCAGATAAACTAGTTTTAGTTAAATTATGGGTATCTCAGTGAGTCAGGTGAAAGAAGGACTCACCTATGCTCGCCATCCTGCGTCTGTAAAGCTGTGGACATGAACGGTACCTTCTTCCTCATATTGTTTGACGGCAAATCATTGGCTTAGACACCGGGGAAAGGCGGGACTTAGCTTGAATGACTCCAGATGTTAGCCAATTAGATTAACTTCTTGCGGTATTGTTTCAAGACTTTCAAAATAAAAGTTAAGAACTTGGTGTTAAATAAACAGTTGTGGAAGTTATATTTAGGTGCGTCGCTTAACTAAAAGTAACAATAGCAAAACGTTCAAGAAGTCTTGCATACAAAATCGTGAGCAAAAGTATAACAGTAGCACTTGAAAGTATTAGAAGTAAAACTACTCCCTATAAAAAAATGGCACATGCCTCCAAAACTAATGCCGTCAATTGTTTTTAATTATCACTTAACGTCATACAAAGTGAAGTAAACAGAGAAAAACTAAATCAAATCCATATTTGGTTTTTTCTACACTTTGCCTTTAAAACAGGTCCAGCTCTCCAAGTTAATTGGCAGTTGGTTGTCTGGGCTGTCTCAGTGTCTTCTGTTTCAGAGAACACAGTCCAGAGTAAACAGCATACCATCTGATGCCAAGGCTCATTTAAGCTGTTGTGGTTCTCACTGTGGCCCAACAACTCAGCTTACATTATCATGGTTTTTCCTTTCCTTTGTCACCCATCTGTATGTTATAAAATCTAGGCCTATTCAAAACCTTTTGAATGAAAACAAAAAATTCAACCACAAGAGTCTATACACAGTTTTTTTTTTATTAAAATAAATGTTAGTTTATTACAAAACTTTCAGTCAGTAACTATTCTCAAAACATTATTTACAATTTAATTCACTACAATAAACCTACCGAGGTTAATTTGCCAGCAAATAAACCTGTAGTTTTAACCCAAATATAACACAATTAACTATTTGTTAGTGGTTTTCCATGAACACTGCTGCACTCTCCCAATCTGATCACATATCGATTCCTGAAACAGGAATGTAAACAACTTTGATTCTCTAATGAATCACAAGACCATCCCAGAATTGTTTGACTTTCGTTCGTGATCACACCGCTGTGCCCCCCTCCATCTCAAGGGGCCTGTAACTGGGTTGGATCATCCATGTTGCACTAGTCTGTATTACAGAGTTCCCTCTGTACTGTAAGAAGGGTTCCCTAGTCCATCAGTGGAGTCTTCCTTTCCCTTTTGACATACTTTATGTTTCCATAGGATCACAGATGTTATGATGATGATCAGCAGGAGGGCGACTCCTCCACCTATGACCCAGGCAAACAGGTTATGATCAGAAGATTCAGGAGGGTCATACCGCTTACACGCGGACTCTGAGCGGGTGCTGTGTCCTACACTGTTCACCGCATCCACACACACCTTGGTCCCACTTTCCAAAGATCCCACCAAACCTCGCCGCCGAGCACCTCCAAACTCCAAGGCATTACCGTGGCTTCCCTCAAACACCACTCTGTACCCAGTCACCACAGAGGATGGAGCACACCACTGCACCTCTACCATCCCCCTGTTATCCCCTTTAGTGATTGGCAGCAGTGCTTGAATGCGTGGTGAATGAGGAGGCTCATCAGCCCCACTGATACCAGGACAGAGGCACCCAGTCTGCTTTAAAAGCTTGGCGCAGGGCTCCTGATTCTCCAGGCAGGGGTTGTGCTGGCAGAGTTTGGGTTCCTGGTGGAGCTGGGGAATATTCACAGAGGACAGCACTTCAGGAGGAGAGCTGTGGTTGTCAAAATAGTCATCTTTATAGTCATCATCTGAGCCCAAGTCAGTCATAATTAGGATTCGTGGAAGAGTGACAGGACGGGAAGTAGAGGCAGCATGAATGAGGAGGTTGTAGTGGAGGAGTGATGATGCATTCAGAAAAAGAAGAAGTGCAGCCAGGTTCTTGCCCGGTGACGCCATCTCTACGGAGTAACAAATAACTATTACTTACAAAAATATTGGTCATTTAAAAACTAATACAGCGATAAACAAATCATTAACACTGTTAACAGAAGGTCCAAACAAATACGTATAAGGCAAGAAGTATCTGAAGTGGTCCGAAAGATAAGAGATAGAGTATATGAAGTTTCAAGATTTCCCCCCTTTTGTTATTTGGATATGTCAAAGAGGAGAAAAACAAACAAAAATGTTGAGAGTCAAAATAGAAGAAAGCTATTTCGCCAGATTGAAATCCCTAGGATGCTATTTCCCCATAGTTTACGGCTAGGAAATGTCTTTGCTTATAATAAAACATTTTCAATGTTTTGGTTTCCATCCATAAACAGCTTCAGATAAATAAATGCTGAGTGCTGGAAGAAAAAAATACAACTATTGTGGGTGACCCAATCAGCACGTCCATCATTTTCTCCTGGCAGCAAGCCCGTTGAGTTCTGTGGGAACCCAGGGCTGAATCAGAAAAGTAGAAAGATTTCAGTTTACTCTCTGGTTGATTTTAAAATAACTCGAATCAGTGAGAATATTTTTTCTCATGCCTTGAAATGCTGAAACGGATAACTGATTCTCTAAGAATAAACATGTAACCACTCCTGTGGTTTCAGTCTGGTCAGCACACACAACACACATATTACCGTAGAGATAAAGTGAATGGAAACTAAAGTAAAGCAAAGAAAAGTGCTCAAAATGTTTTACTGTACCTGTTGGATGTTGATGGATATTTCAAGTCTTTTTCTCGTGTTCCCAGTCTCTCTGCTCACACCGTGTGCTTACTTACTCTTCAGATTTCACTGTCTTAAGTTGTTTCCCTCAGTCTCTCTCCTCCTCCTCCTCAACACCCCCTCATTTTCTCCGCTCAGTGCCTCTCCCTCCCCTCTTCACTCTTTCATACTCTGTCTTTTTTCCCTTCTCGCCTCCTCCTCTGTCTCAACAGGGTTTCCAACCAGCCATCGCTGCGCCTTTATAGTTCTCTTTTTGCGGAATTCTTGCGAATATTGTGTCAAGAAACTTTGTGTGTGTGTGTGTGTGTGTGTGTGTGTGTGTGTGTGTGTTTGTGTCACCCCATGCCTGTGTGCTTCTCGGCATATTAATTTGCTGAGCAGCAGCAGGAGGCAGGCTTGTGCTTGTTGCAGTATGTGTGTGTGTAATCTCTAGGTATAGCTGTCTGTTTTGGATAACTTTTTTAAGAGATAAACACCCCGCATACTCTGCAGGTGTTCTTGCGAAATGAACAGGGTCACAAGGTCACTTCAGTGTGTGTTTATGTGTCCCTTTGAGAGTGGGGGATGAAGAATGCATGCATGTGTGTTTATCATAGACCCCCTCCACCTCTTGCAGCCACCATTGTGAAGAGCTGGAGGGGGACGATAAAAGCTTTCTTTTTTCTCGTCCTTTTATGGGGTGAAGCTGGCAAAGTGGGCGAGTTCTTTCTTATTCCAAGTGCCTGCGTTGAACAGATGAGAGTCAAAGTACCAGGGCTGGAGCCTCCTTGTTTTCCAGTTACAGAACCCAAAGGATTAGAGAAACAAAATCCCAGGGACTTTTTCTTTTTTTTCTTAGAATAAATGCCATTCTTTAAATTTCAGTTGAGCTGACATAGAATCTGTTTATTGTTGAGTACATGTACATGAGAAAAACCAGCAACATAAAGCAAAGTGAGGTTGTGAGAAGTTGCACTTGCATATATAAATCAACTTCATATAAAGGCAAATAATGTAATAATATGTTCACAAGATAAGGGCTGAGTGGAAAGAAACAATAAATTATTGAGAGAAGAATAAACACTGAAGGGAGACTTAAATGTATCGCCATTTAAACAGTACAGCAGGAAATACAGAGCAGATTTATGTACTGTTTTATTTGGATTTTATGTACTTACAGTAATTGGGAGAAAATGCAGTGTGCAGATTTATAGATTGTGTGTCCAGTACATGCATGGTTTGTACAGATGTACAGATTAAGACTGAACGTGACTGAATCCAAAATGAGAAAAAGTGTCACACACAAAAACTGAGTTCTAGACCCACTTAATTTTAGTGGATAGCTGAGGGGTAGCCTATGCAGCTTTACACATGTAATATGCATCTCAAAACACATTGTTTGCCTATTTACAACTTTGCAAACATGCTGAAATAAAATGACAGCTCTAAAGCTGAATTTTGCTTTCTGGTAAACGTGTCACAATTTAGATTCCCTCCCATGCCTAAATCTGTAACATATGTGCCTGCTTAAAGGGAACATCAGGGAGATATTTGAGAAGAAGAGACAAGCTCTTTGCAACAACTTCTTTGTTAAATTTGTTGCTCACTGCCTCTGAGGGAGAAGCTGAAGTTCTCTGACATTTACCATGTGGCAATGCTCAGAAAAAGGTGGTGCCTTGGGTGAGAAACATCAGTCACGACGCTGAAGTTCTTGACTCATGTCATGTCATACACATGGAGGGCATGTTACATCCAAACGATCTTTTCCTCGGGGCTACATGACACACAGAGCCGTGATCTACTACGCTGGGTGGGCTGCTTTGAGCCAGACATCGAGAAGATGAACTAAAGTGGAGTAGTACAATTACTCCTCTCGCGGCAGATTGGTCTATTTAACTGATCATATGTCTACATGAAACTGAAGGGAGCACAGATGTTAGAGCAAGTTGGCCCCTGATCATTACATTTCCCAGGAATTTTTTTAATTGTTCGTCGTGGGACTATGTGTCACTGTTGGTTGGTCAATCCACCCCTTTGGACCTCTTTACAGACCAAAGTATCCAGACCACAGAATTTGGCACAGACATTCATGGTCCCCAGAGGATAAAGCAAGTCACTGACTTTTCTTATAGTGCCACCATGAGGTGGCCATCATGTTACAATTAAAACTGAAAACAATCAACAAAATCAACACAAGAGTTAAAACCGGACATAATTGTTTTTATAATCCAGCACAGGGATATATGCATGTGAAATTTACCTACATGCACTGCTGTCTTGTGTTGTGTGAAGTGGAGCAGTAAGTGTTGCCCAGAGAAAGTAAAATCTAATGACTGTTATTTGTGTAGTTCTGACAAGTTAAGGCATCAGAATGGGAAAATGCAGTACAGTTGTGCGGCCAAGGGGGAAGAGTGACATGGATTTTATAAGCTCTGTTAGTCTTGCTATTGGTTCAGTGAGTTCCTTTGTGCTGAGGGACCAGGCTGGAAGACAATAGCACAATGCTAAAAGAATGACTGAATAATCATTTTGGTGATCCACTGATTTTTTTTCCCTCTAGAATAATATCTCAACAACTACTGGAAAATTTGACACAGACATTCATCCATGATATCAAGTCAAAACTTCAACTTGTCCAAAACTTTGGTTTATGACACCCGCAAAATATGATAAATAAGATGGAGAATGTAGTGAACATTATACCTGCTAAACATCAGCAGATTAACATTGTCACTGTGAGCATGTTAGCATTTAGCTCAAAGCACTGTTGTGTATAGCCTCATAGAGCCACTGGCATGACTGCAGACTTGTTTACTTTGGGTTGGTGGGCAATAAAAAGCCTGATAATAGTATGTATATATTAAAACCATGTATTTATAATGTAACACATTCCAGCGGAAGATTCAGAAATGTGTATATTCTGTAGCCAAGGCTATAAATGGGTGACAGAGAGGGGATTTTTTCATGACGTCTACCCTCATCCCTACTGTTTTTTCAGCTTTAAGCTTTGGGTTGTTTTGGCTGCATGAGACAACCATCTCTTCCACCCTGTCTTTCCCCCTGTCCACAACATCAGGAGCTGATAAGTTTCAGCAACCCATCTGCAACTGGGTGGTACAGGTTGCTGTGACTTATCACAGATTTATGAGATTCATACCTTCATTCATTCCTTGAACGAGACAATCCGTCTCCAGGTACTCTGAGTACAACTTTTTTTTTCAAACATTTCCAGCACAGTAGCAGTTATTTGGTATTTCATCACACAGCTTTATGTGGCCGTTTCTCCCACGAGGCGTTTTAACCTCCAACTGTAAGTGTACAATATTATTATACTCTTGGATTTGTGACAGTAATAATGCTTGAGTGCTGAAACATCTGACCTTGCTTTTCTGAATGAGCAAAGTTTCATATTAATAATATAATATAAAAGTATTTAATTGTATGTATGTCCACTTGAAGTGCACATACTTGTGTGTAGGAGGATTTCACCAGAGTATAAAAGAACTCCTCGCTTGTTCAAATAAGGGAAGAGGACAAGGCTGAGGCGAACAGACAAATGTGTGAAATGCTCAGCTTATCTCTAGCCTCTTTTTCAGATTGACTTTATAGTTCCTCCGCTCTGGTACTTTAGCTCTGAGGATCCATGTCCTTATCACGTAGCACAAAGAAAAACAAAAGGACAAAAGGTAGAGCTTATGTGATACATACAATTTGTGTGTAATAGACAATAGTAGAGGCAGTTAGTGACTAATGGGCAGCGGTTTGTTCAGTAACACTCTAGTTGGGTCATTCCAGGATGAATGTCTAAACTCACGTCTCACATGAAACCAAGCACAGCAAAGGAGGCAGGCACATACAGTTCGCTGATTCAGTTCACAGGCTTGCCTTCAGTTTCAAACATGCCGTCATTAACTGATGATGCCACAGTGCTCACATTTGAACTTTTAAATAGTTTACTTAAAAGTGGGCGACATCACTGTGGAGAAAGTGTTCATTCTGTATTATTTTCTCCTGTCAATGAGAGGCCCTGTGTGCTGAAGTTTTCCAAAAAAATGTGATTCCTAGGCCCCAGAGGAATAAAGGAAGCTGAATGAGGTGTGAGTCATACTACTCGAGATAATGACTATGCTGCCAGTGCGCATTCCCGCTCCCACCATCGCAGCATGTTTGAGCATGCTACTGAAAAAGGAATCTGCACATCTCACCACCATCAACCTTTTGATTGTAGACGGCGACACAATTTCACCAGAGCATTGCAAATTCTCACTGAAACCTGATACTTTTGTTTGCTCAATAAAATTAGAGTCATATAAGGCAGGAATTCCCCTCCATCTGTTTAGTCCTCTACTTTCATGTTCACCAACTAAGTCAGCCTTCATTTCTCAGACTCAGACATGTGTGGGCCTCTCTCAGATGCTTATTCCCTCTGCTACCCACACCTCTCTGAGGATTTAAAGTATTCCAATTTAAACAGGAAGCACTACCATTGGCTGTGTCCCACTTTTGTCCCCCATTTCATTCAAAAGGAATCCTTTGGTAGTCTTGTAACCAGACTCTGTGAAGTTGTGTGAACTGCTATTTTTGCCCCCGGAGCCAGAATGGGCCATGCAATCTTATGTAGGCTGTTCCTCAAGGGGCTAATTGGAAATAGGCATGTGATGATGAAGCAGCTCCATCTCATGATGAGGTGTCACATTCCACCACTTCAGAGCAGTATCATAATGTAATGTTGGAAGAGTAGGCTGGTTGTCAGAAAATAAACATACAAGTGGAATTCAGTTGAATCTAGTTGAATTCCACCCAGGTGAAATGGGAAATGGTAATATTAACCTTTTTTTTTGGAAGGGTTGCTAAATGCTCTTTCACGTATACGATTAATTTAACAAAATAATACAGAGTGGATTTCTTTTGACTGGATCAAATAGCGATACTATGGCAACAAACACAGACATCACATGTTGAGATGTCTCAAATGTTTTATGATGAGCAACAAAATGTGTCACATCGCACATAGATTACACAACCCTAAGGTGTGACTGGAAAATGTAAATGCCATACTATAAGTGTTGCTTACCTTCCAGTGTGACTGCAGGACTACACTAGATCATAATCAGCATTTACAGTATATACTCCAGCATGTTTTTGGTTGTTAATATCACTCAGTCACAATAAATCTACTTTCCTTTATATGAAGATGTACATTGAATGAGTTTAAATTGGTCCCCTTAGTTCAGTCATTTGAGTTTCAATGGTGTCAATGTTGGACACATCACTGAAATAATGACAATGAAATAACAGCTGGCCTACACCCTAGGCACCATTATAAGAGAACAGGGGCACTGACTGATCACCGACAGCAAAAAGTCACAAAACAACTCTTGAATTATAAGCAGCAGAAATCAGCTAGGTCAAGGCCTTTTTAAACTATATTAAACAGAAGGGTTAGGCCACCTGCCCAGAGGTCTTCTGTACTTACTAATTGTACCAATTCTAGTTTTTCATGCTGGGGTTTGAAGTGGTTCTTTAACTGACAGTTAAAAAATTAATATAGAATATAATTATTGTTCAGTATAGTTATGTTATCTATTGTTTATTTATAGTTTTGTCAGCACTGATTGATATGGATGGGGGTGGTGAGATTTTCATGATTTTATTCATGAATAAATTGAACCTTGAACATATTAGGAAAGCTTTTGTAGGATTAACTATAGTGAATGTAGCTACTGGGTGACCTCCAACCTTGCGCTTGTGCTCGCAATCCTGAACAATACCTTACACAGGGCTGTAGCTCCTCTTAGTGGTAAACGCTTGTTACTGTTACTTTCTTTCCTGTGGCCAGATGAATTTTTAAAAATCCATTGTAGATCTCTGGGAAAACATGGGTTCTTGCCTATTTGAGGTTATTTATTGAATGTAATGGACTGGTTAATAGGCAGAAATAGTGTCCAAACACACATGAGATTAAAAAAATAATAATTTAGATTGAAATGTTGCGGTTAAAATTTCTTGTCATGTTGTAACCCTAACATGGTATACATAGGCCATACTAAGAGGATTGTGATGTAGTTTTTCCTCTAGCAGAGGTTTTTGTTGCTCACTCACTTGAGAACACTGCTCAAGTGTGAAATTCTTTCCCTTTAATTATCTCTGCCTGGAGACTCGCTCTGCCCCCACCCCTCTAATCTCATAAGGATGAATCAGTAGAGGAAGAGCAGCTTTTGTTTGGAAACTCTACGGTTGACCTACATGTTCAGAAACAAAATAATCATTCTAGCCTGATTTTAGCCTATAAAATGTTGTGCTTTTGTCAGTGGTGAAGGAAGAAAATTTTATTTGAATGAAAGTTGCAATACCACAGTGATAAAATACTCAGTTACAGTGATGGAAAGAGAGGAAGTTCATTTACTCAAACAGTACATTTAAGTACAGTTTTGAGGTACTTAATTTAGGTACTTCATACTTAATAATTTGCTTTAGTATTTATATTTTACACTTCTTTATACTTCCATTCCACTACATTTCAGAGGGTTATATCTTACTCTTTACTCAACTACCTTTGTATTACAACTATAGATATGTGTTAGATATTTGGACATTGAGATTTTACACACATATCATTGGTTTATAAAATATAATGCATTATTATAGAGATTTCTGTATCATGGGTAGCTACTTTTGATATTCAAGCACATTTTACTTCTAACACTTCTGTGCTATAGTATTTTAGTTTTACAATTTTCTTCCACCAGTAATCAATTACAAGTGAAACTTTTCCATTTAGAACTCTACTTAAAAGTATATAATTATTATCGCTTATTGTTTGGTTTATTTATTATTCTTTTATATACTTTTGGGTAGTTTAATACTATAACAGTACATGACATTGTATAAATGTGATGAATATGTTTTGCTTTTTACAATCTTAATCTGCATGAGTAACTAGTAACTATAGATCACTCTAGGAAGACATTGAATACAGGACTTTAACTTGTCATTAAGAATATTTACAGTTGTGTTGCTTTTACTTTAGTAAAAATCTAAATACTTCTTTCACTTCCACAGATGTCAAATAATTGCACTGGAGTAAGAAGAACCACACTCTCCTTTGAAATGGAGTGAAGTAGAAGTGAAAGTCGCACAAATTGGAAACACTCAAGTAAAGTACAAGTATTTGTGAAAATATAGCCTGTTTAGTTACTTTCCATCTGTTTTTTAGCTAGCGTTAGACCAGAAATGGGCGGGAACCTGGAAGTAGCCTTTTACTCCCGGTACAGTATGTACAGGAAATATCAGGTACTGTACATGGGGCAGGAAACGATTAAAGCAGGCACAACAGCACCACAGTTTTAAGTTATTAAAGGAGCAACGACTTAAGTAACTTGATTGTTTGTAGCTGTTAATATCTAAATACTCCGCCGTTACAATCACAGACAATGACGTTGTGTCTAAACCAAAGTAGACTCTCAGCACTGATGGAAGACCAAGATTTACAATGTCAAGTGTAGAGAGACACCATTAATGGCTGGATGGAAGTAAAACGACAGTAACACCACCCCCCTCCATGATGAAAACAGTGAGTGTAGCTACGTGCTGGCGTATCCTTTAAAACCTTTACAACCGAAGATACGCTTTTAAGGGACGTCGCTGACGGTGATTAACTACAGGGTGTAGTTACCATCCCAGTAGTCCAAAAAAATACTCGGCTCTTTACGTTATAATCCGAGAAGACACGAAGTATAAACTCGTCCCCCTGCTACACCGTAACAGTTGTGAAGCTCCACTATTGGTTCCCATCGACCATCCGCCAGGGAGAGGAGGCGGGGGGGGGGGGAGCGGTTGAATGACGGCCGTACTTGTGTTGACACTTTGGAGCCGAGACAGCCTCCGGGACCCACACGGGCCTACCTTTTTCACATTTACGTTGTGTAAAGACACCGAATTAAAGAGGAGGAGCGCCTGATCATTTCTTATGCGACCGCGGGATGTTGCGGACCGTATGCGGACTGCGTGACGGGAGGATACGGTGTCGAGGTTGAGCGGACGTTTTCACAGGTTGATGATCTGCATTTGGCACCGAGCAGGGGAGCCAACAAAAGTAAATACATAGTGTCAGTCTTTATAGGCTGTTCCTAGAAAACACAGGCTCACATTAAAAAGGAGAAATAGGCGGTGCCTGCTAATTCCTGGAAAAAGACATATCTCCGGCCAGAATGACACATTTAACATCTGCAGGTTGGAGTTTAACCGCTGAAGTTGACGCTCAGACCTGGGCTACATGCAGCGTGTAAGGCTTGTCTGTCAGTAAAGGACCGTCTGTCTTACACATTTTGACAGATAGCCAATCAAATTTGTTTCTCAAATCGGTGCTCTTATGTCAGTGACCTATATCTCATGCATGTGCGCCAAGAGCCCACAGTAACCTCACCACCGGACCAGACTGCATGGGGATCAACGGGGTAGATAATCAACCACAGCCGTCCAGCGGAGCCTGCCGGACGGAGCAGCCGGCTGCAGATCCCCAGATGGAGCAGAGAGATGCTCCCCATGAAGCAGACAGGAGCAAGGATGATCAGGCAGCGGGCAGCGAGAGCAAAATCGTGCAGGAGGACAGCACCGTGCAGCTGATCGAGGCCGGGTGCAAGCCGCCCTCTGATTCCGAGGCGAGGGTTCAGGTGAAGCAGCACGGCGACGGTGCCGGATTCGTCCCACCCGAAGGAGGTTTCGGCTGGCTGGTGGTTCTCGCTGCAACCTGGTGCAATGGGTCGATCTTCGGGATTCAAAACTCTTTCGGCATCCTGCATTTGATGCTTGCACAGGAGCATGCAGATCCAAGAGACAAGACGACTCAGTTCAAAGTGGGTGAGTAGTACCATACTGTCTGCTGAGGTGAACTGGACAGTGAGATGAAGCAACACAGCAACTGGTGGACACAAGTACATTTTGTCCTGGGTGCACGCTTGTTTACAATCGATGAAAAATTAAAATATGGGAAACTTGTATCACCACTGGGTGATTATCATAGGAAAAACCATCAGCATGACAAAAACAAATGACATCTTTATCTAAGTAACACCAGCAATTGATCATGTATAGGCTGCTATACTGTGTCACACACATACATTCATGAGTCTAAAAAAGATGTGGGTCAGCTCTGAGTTCAAGTGAGTTTACCATGCACTTAAAGTGGCACACTAACCATAGTGTCAAATGACATATGTGCCTCTGCAATACAAATGTCTGCATTATTTTTTCGTCATGCCTTCTGAAAATGCCCCTTAACCCTCCTTTGGGTTGCATGTTTTGGAGAGCACCATCTCTGATGTTAAATGATTAACCGGCTTTCAACTGACTAACAGTGTACTTGTCATCTATTCACTAACACCATTGTTTTTCTAAATCTATTAACCAGCTGCTGCAAATCCATTTCAGTTTGTTACAAATGGCCCTTTGATAAAGTCTTTCCCTGACAGGCTTGAAATTTGTCACATAGAAAGTCATAAAAATGTGAATGTACTGCAGACATTTTAACATTCTGTAAACCTGTGATCATACTGCCCTTATTAAGTGTGACAAAAAGTATTTCTGCCACATATAATATAAAAGAGCTAAAAGACTGTGATATTTTAATTTTAGTTAACAAAAAAAGATGCTGTTTACCACTGACTCTGATGTACATGACCAGAATAAGGCCAGTGTTCACCCCTCTGTTTCCCTTCATGGTTCAGTTTAAATCATTTTGCTGAGGATTATATCACAGGCTTTCACTGATGTATATTCAAATAATTTCTCTTTATTTCCTGGATACTTCAGACTTGAGTGTTATTTAGAGTAATGGGGGAGGCAGGATGGAAAGCAGACAAAGAAATCCATAATGTAGAAATATGGAAAACTGATGTCACTGTTAGGGAATGAGACAGCCCAATCTTGTTTTATTCAAATAAATTAGTCTCTAGATAAAGTTTGAAAATCATGGAGCAACGACTGATGATCCATCAATAGTTGATAGGGAACTGACATTTTCTTGCTTTTGTCTCTGGAGCACTTCTGAAGTCTGGGTGTCCAGAGGTTTGGTCACTTCATGGCGTTACATATTGGAGCACTGGCCTCTTGTTTTGGCCTGAAGTACTCACTAAATAAATAATTATCTGAGGAATGAGACAGACCCTCTCCTTGGGCAAGCTGCTGGTTCTGATCAAACGGGAGCTGGTGTAAAGCTGTACGCCCATCTGTCCAGATTTTAGTGGAAAGAAATATTTTTGAGGATGGGGAGTAGCATGTAACAGGAGTGGGTATTTTTCTGAACCTCCTGTCAAGTCCCACAATCACCAGCAAAGGTTAAGGTCAGGATGTGGGAAGGGATTACAGTTCTAAGACTGTTCCCTGGAACAAATTCAACCCTTTATTATTGTCAGTGTAAAGACAGTTACAGGGGGAGAGAAAATAAACCAAAGAGTTCTTTATGTAAGTTGAACATCTTTAATGGTATCTTGCACCTTGTCATCTCTAATTAATTTTGAGGAAATTGCTGTGTCTGTGGGCAGCGTGACAAGGCATCACATTACGTTCAGGTTTTGTGTGATAGAAAGCTTGAGAACTGTGAACATGTTGGGCCTGAGAGCAGAAACACTAGGACTGGTAGTTGCTTTTCAAGAGTCATGTGAAACCAGAGGTAATCTGTATATGTTGCAACAGAGGGCAGTTGCTATCAAGGTATTTATGTTGTTTTTTTCCCCCTTTTCTTTTGGCTTGTTGAGGATTTTCATCTCCAGCCGTTCTTTGGCTTTAATTCTTGGTTTTTCTCATATGTGAAAGGATTAAGCGAGTCGGCTGAGTCCTGACCTTTTCCTCTCAGCAACAGAAGAAAACAGAGGGGAACAGCTTAGCTATAATAGTCACAGTTGTAAAGGCTCCTTTTGAACTAGCCAGTCTGAGAGGGTGCAGTCAGTGAAAGTTAAATTGACGTGTGTAGAACATCCTGAAACAGGACTTCTGATTCACAAGCAAAAAACCCGTGGGACCATGAGGTGAGGAGGTGACAAGAAAACACTGAGTTGTAATTAAATCTTGATCAGAGATTACCATCAGGTCTTTATACCAAGCTTGATTATGCTGAGTATTTATTAAGCCTTAAGGGGTAAACAAGAGATTTTCAAAATAGCTCAGGAGTAACAAGGTGGGGGATAAGAACAGCCTTTTTTTTTTTTTTTAACAAAAGAAAATAATGAAGGAGAGGTGAGTGGATTATGAGTTGCAGATGTTGTTGTTTTGCTTGATCACAGCATGGCACGGTCAAGTTTCATCCCTGTTGTGGTCCGAAAATGCTGGTATGTCAAGGTGTGTACTGAGTTCAAGTATCCAACACAACATTCTTGTCAAATCAAAAACAAAAACTGTGGTGCTTTTACAATCAGTGGGGAGTAAGCCCCTTGTGAGGTGATGTGTGACTGAACATGGGCGCGGCGAGTGTGGGAGAGAAGTTCAGACTGCAGCACTGTCTCTGCTGCGGCAGAGTTTGCAAAACTGGGAACGCGTGTGAAGGGGCAGAAGAAAGGGACTGAGTGAGCGAGTGATTAATTTTTCATCGATCCCAGAAATGATTTCCATCATATGTCGCTAGTGTTAAACAGTAGGGAGCTTTAATGAGACAAAAAAAACCCCCAAAGAAACAGAGGCTCATCCAAACACAGTGTGTCCTATTTGTGTCTATACAGCTTAGTTACTTAAGTTACTGAGCAACATCACCTCTATTCTTTTTATTTTCTCCAAGAAATTTGGTGTCTTGCTCAAAGACATCAAGGCGAGAGTGATGTAACTGAGGCTCCATTAGTAACACTGCTCCATCAGTAAAAGTAATTTTCCACTCTAACTTCAGTCTTAAGTGGACAGACAATAAATCATACTGACAGCAGCGTTTGGGCAGTGAGAGAGTTTCCCATTAAAAGTTGAAAGTCACTGATAATATATAAATGACATGCACATACCACAAACAAGCTCTTAGCCCTAGGCTTACACACAGGAAACCGGCCTTTTACCACTATATGTTACAAAGTGGAAAGATTTCTGAAGGCTACAAGCACCTCTGTGCCTCTGTGCCGACACACATTAAATTATATAAACTACTTAAGAATAGCTCATAGTGAGTGCAATAACAGTGGCAACATACAAGTAAAACTAGGCAGAGATTACTATGTGTTCATGAAATTTTCCAAAATCGCTAAAGTGTGTTCAAATGTCCAGTTTTGTGTTTGATCTCTCTGCTGTCCTCTTTGTGTAACCTTGTCTCTGTGTTATTTGGCTTGGCAATCATCAGTATTAGGGTAAAATCAATATTACTTTTAAACATTTATGTATTGAAGCTGTTGATTATTAATATGTAGCAGGTATTTATGAACTCAAAACATTAGGGGAATTAGTGTCAGGCCTGGGTTTTGGGAAACAGCGTTTAGAACATTATGGGACACTAAAACTGAACTGAAACACAGGCTACAAAAAATCATATAGAATTAGCTGTTCTTTAAAGGTCCTACCCTTCCAGTGGTGGGGGAAACTCAAGGATCCCTGCAGCCTTTAAATGAACAGTTAAACTAGGCATAATTGCAGTGTTCAACACTGTGTTTCTTTAGCTGTTGTCATTATGTAATCTCTCATCATATCAGATGTGGTAAACATTCAGTGGCTGATATTTCTCAAAAGCCAAATATCAACTCAGTGAATAGAATATTCTAACAGGTGTCTGTGCTGTCTCAAGCAAACCTCTCATTCACAGACGTCTTTCTTCTGTGGAGCTGCTACATTGTAGCTCTGCTGCCCCAGATTTCTTCAGTATATCCAGGGTAGCTGGAAATCCTAGGTTGGCAGATCAGGGAGTACTGTGGCATTTTTGACATTCCAGAGGGCAGGGGAATGGGTTCAGGTCAGATCATAGTCTTTAAAGGCACCACACACAAGCAGGTAATCAAACATAGGGGTAAACTGTTTTTTGGGTTCATTAATAAAGTTTATGCATTTATTTATAGGCAGTTCTCCAGCAGGTGCAAATGCAAATAGAAAGTGTATCAGGGGTGAATTTGGAGATTCGTGCTGTTAGACACATTCGTGGACTGAGTCCGCGTTGTTTGAACATAACTGTGGCAGCTGGTCCCCCAAATGACTTGTCTTACATCTATACTCCACAAACTGACCTGAGGCACTGTGTGGTAGCCATTTAGGTAACTGAAGCTAAGATGAGAGTTTATGAACGTAATACCCTCACACAGTGGTAGCTTATGCTGCACTGTTTTGTTGATATGTCTCAAAATGAAGAATCTGCTCTCACTGTGTACTCATAGAGGGTGTATCCAGCAATATACATAGGCCTATAGGAAGGTTGTTTTTGGCTTGATAGTGGTGACCTGTGAGGAAACAGCTAAGATAAGCTAAAAGTGAGGATTTACCTGAAACATTTGCAGGCTTCTTCTCTGGTAAAAGAGGCTTACAGTCCGCAAAGTATCAAATATCCCTCAGAGAACTATAGCTACACTTACTGCACTACACTACACTACCTGCTTGTTAATAATTTTAAAGCTAACCGTAGTTATGGTCTTTGGGTAGTGTACACTCTTAACCATAACAAAGGCGCTATAAAAGTCTATTTTGGTAGATTCCTACAGTGTGATACCACTGAGTAGTGTGTGTGTTTTTCAGTTGAAATTATCATGTATGTCGAACAACAACACATTGTCCACCCCTACCACCTGCTAAGGGCATTTCATGTGGCCTTGAGGGAATGGGCTTCCGTACCAAGTCTATAGTCTTGTACCTTCGTGTTTCCTTTAATGTTGCCAAAGTACGTACGGCCATTGTTGCTATAACTGTGAGTACCCAAGACAGTTTCGAACACAATATGTTGCATTGTTTAGCAGATAGAATATTTCCTCTGTGTGTCTATGGGAAATTGTTTTAGACACAAACACTGCGGTCAGAAAGCATTTGGATAGTCATTTGTTTTTGATTGTTTTGGCACATTGGATTTGAAATAAAACAATGATTATGTGGATTTCTTTCAACTTTAGAGGGTTGATTCAATCCAATTCCAAAAAAATATTGTTTCCTACTTACTGCAGTGGTATCTATCTATTCAGATAGTTTTTGTTTTATTTGCCCAAGTTTAGAGATATGTGTCTCTGCTGCCGCCAAATAAATTGGAGGTGAATAACATTTTGTTGGTTCTGCTCCAAGTGTTGAAAACATTTGAAAAAGTCAACAGCGACACTTCTTTCCAGGAACAATGAATAATCCACAGAGCATGCTGTAAACAGTTTTCTTTGAAAGTACTTCCTGCTTTACTTGCTGTCTGAGGGGCTAAATAGCTAGAAATCCAACACGATCATCTCATGTGAACGTTAACACCCTCAAATGAAAGCTGAAATTTGGCACTTTAGCCTCATTGTTTCATTTGAAATCCAATGTCCCGGAGTATAGGGCCAACACACTATCACAGACCTTTGTTACTGCGCTGTGGCTGCTACTGTCGTAAACAGCTGCAGTTCTTTGTGATCTTAATCTTTGTCTCTATATTGCAACTGCAGTAGTGAGGTAATTGTTCCATCACATATGTCAGTCTGGAACACAGTGAGAAGACCTGAATAACATGAATGACTCAGTGTTAGTGCTCTCACAGCAATAGAAAAGCTGGTTCGTTTGGCATGCAAGATATTTGTTAAGATATAAGACCCATCTGGCACCAGATTCAGTTATGTACTCATGATGCAGACCAGTCTTAATAGCCACATGTTCAAGCATGTATACACTATAGTTTTGGCATTACTCAAACTTCCATGGTTTGGTTAGGTTTTGTTTTGCCATAAAACAACTTGACATACTTACAAAAATATATGTAGTACACAAAACAAAGATATCCACAAATTACAAGCCTGTACGTCCTACACCAGCTATACTAAGTAACCTTGGTTAACCTCTTAGTGCATTAAATGACACTACGTCTTTAAAATAGAACAGCGTGTCTCCGCTGGAAGACGTTTGTTCCACCAATGTACAGATGGGACTTATAGTCTCTCTGTCTCTCTATTGCTGTCAAACTGCATCCATCATTTAACGAGAGGGATTGTTTTTAAACCCCCCTCACTGCACGCACACACACACACACACACACACACACACACACACACACACACACACACACACACACACACACACACACATCTTTTCATTTTTCCTCAGTGTCCCTCGCTGTGTTCTTTTTCTTTTGTTTGAAAGCGTTCAGACCTAATTGTCTCTAATGAGTACGCTCCTCTCAGTCTATTCACAGACCTTTGCTTGTGCCAGGCCAGAGGGAAATGGGGGTTCGGTGACTGGGTTGGCAAGAAAAAGAGAAAAGAGAGTGGAGGAAAGAGACATGGGTCTGCAGTTCTGTTAGCTTTTGTACGTTGCACGTTGTAGAGTTTACCCCAGGAAATGTAACTGTAACCATCCTCTCCACATTGGTCCAGCCATGAACCTGTGGATGCAGGCTTGAGACAAAGTGATTGCATAATTTATCATAACATGACAACAACCAGCAATTAGGATTGCTGTACTGCTGTCCTCAGTGCTAGATTGTTGGCGCCACCAGTTCTCAAAGAGGCAGAGGGCTCTATTGAAGCTGGGTAAAGGGTTGAAGAAAAAGCTTCTGGAAATTAAGCCTTGCCCTTATTTAAGTGTGCCTAGTCTTCAATAATATGCTGCTCTTCGTTCCTTTCTATTCAGTATTCCACATTACTCTATAATATCTCCCTGCGGTCCCATCTCCCTGTAACATTATATTCAGCCAGGGAGAGACCACAAACATGAACTAACAGCCTTGGTTTAAAGTTGTAATCTGTGATGTTTATTTTATCTCCCTCTTTGGTGATAAGCATTAGTGCTGTCAGTTTCACATTTACTCCATCGCTGAGACATATATTCCTTTAAGAAAGAATATGAGAAGCTGGACAAATACCAGTGAAGGCAAAAGTGATCCCAGAAGCACACAAGACTGTGGCCATTCATTTCTGAGATTCCAGGCACCAGAGGGCTGCATCCCAAACTAAAATCAACCCAATTCTGTCAGGAGTTTTGAGCTGAGCTGAGGTTTTAGAGTGATTAACTTTTTAGAGCTATGCACGTACCGTATGTCATTCAATTCTAGGGCAGTATGTTTTATTTCTGACTGTATGCCATTTGTCTTTGCACACATTTGCGAAAGCTGCAGGCTATTCTTGTGGAACACGTCCTTTGAAGGACCCTGCCACTGAATGTGGATGCCACTGTAATCATGGGGGTCATTTTTGGCCTTTCCCTTGATGCCACCATCAACTTTACCTTCCTGTATGTATGCATATGTTTTGTCATCTAAACAGTAGCTCTAACTGGAGATATTATTGGGCAACGTTTGCACTCTTTTACAAAACATACACAGAGCAGTCTAATGCTTTCCATTGTGGTGCTGTTTCAGCTTGTTATTTCCACCCTGCCAAAAGACATATGTTAAGCCCTCAGGGCAAATATGGAGAAAAGAAACAGATTAAATGTGTTGCACAGCATAACATGATTTTTTTCCTCAGCATTGTTGCTCCATAATCAGTTGTGAGAGTGTTAAGGGTTCCGCATATTTAAAGCTGCTATAATCTACTGTTTTTATATCGGCTTTTAAAGGTTTCATTTGTAGTGATGAACCAACAGAGAATTGTAACCCAACTTTACAGTTTTGATACACTCTCAAAGATCTCATCACTGTCATTTTCAGCCACAGCATGTTGATGTTTTTTTTTTGTGAAAAAAAGTCTGCCCGTACATCACTTGCCCAGCACCAAATAGCAGGAAGGTAAAGTTAGCGATTATCTGGTGAACAAAGTGAGCTATTTAACAGCTGAGGAGCCAACTATTTCCTTCAGGATTTGGTGGATACCGAAACAGATTGCAACCTCAGAAAGACCTGAGGTTGAGTGTTACAGACAATGTTAGATAATCTGACATACACTAAGTTTAAAGGATACTAAGTCCCTTAAGAGAGTGGTTCTTAGTTTTCTAGATCAGTGGTGCAATGTGGTGCAATTGTAATGTTAAGGTGCTTATGGGAAGCCAAACCCAAACTCTCTGGCTTATGAAGTAAAGTGGGTTAATCTGATCTCATGCAACATTGCCACTGATTTCTCTCTCAGTGGTATACCTGGTATATGTGTTTTTAATGTATGTTGGTTACGCCAACATGTGTTAACAACCATATGCTTTTACCTTGATCGATGAAGTGTTTTCTGTTGCTCCTCACGATGAAACTCTGAACATTTTGTAGAGAAAGTTGCTAGATGGTGGGAGTTCGAGAGTAAGGTTGAATAGCAGAATTCTCTCTTGTTTCATTTGGATAAATAAACTATAGGAGGACTGAGGTGCAGTCCCACCCTTAAACTACAAAAAATGTAACTTTGTATTGTACACTATGTATGCATACAACATGTAGAGGCACACAACAAAGACTGTTGTACGTGTGTGTAAATAGGTAAATCAGTCCACCCGTCTGTTTATCGGTCTCTCTGGTCTCATTCCCATTGAGCTGTTAGATCAGTGTGACTCACAGCCCAGACACTACGGTAGACATTAAAGCTACCTTTGCTCCCCAGGAGACTGGACCCAGACATTTGTTTGTTTTCACTTCAGGGTACGCAGTGTCTCTGCTGGATCATTCTGGTGCGTTATATTTTAACACTGGATGGATGTTACACCACAGGCCAGAACTATCCACTTTGATCCACTTGTTGATCTGCTTATACCCCACGAGAAAAATCTCACAGAGTGTGTCTGATGTACATGATGCAAGCAAAGACACAATAAAGAGCAGAGTTACATATGTCTATATAGCAAATTACATCAGATGGTGGAGTGTCACAGAGAGGTATCAAGGTATTCATGCTGTCTGAGTTATGAAATGTAGGCGTAGGTGCAAGATTCAACATGAAGCACACATTTACTTTATACTGTGCCCTCCATTGAGATCACAGGAGGCACATGTTCAAACCGTCAAAGAAATGAAGCCAATCACGAAGACTTGCACACAAGTGCAGCAGCAGATGCCTTTTTAATTTTCATACAATATCTTCCATATGGAAATTTTATTATTTTATTATTTTTTTTTTTTTTTATAAAATTGCTTTAAAAAGTGTTGTTTTCTCATCTTTCTTCTACAACAATTTTGTTCCATACTTTCAGTTTCAAGTGGGGCTGTATATACACTACATTTGTTTGACTGTATAACATTATATAGTAGTAAAGGCAAATCCTCCAACTGCATATATTTGGTAAGGGTAGTTTCAAGAACTGTAGCAACTGGTGAAAGATTACATAATGCAAATGATATAGTGTGTTGTTTCAATGCAAGAAAGAGAGTCCATTTCTCCTCATTGTCCTCATGTCAGTTGTATTGCACAGAATTGTATCCTGTATATCTTTCATGTGTTGATTTACAGCACACACATTTCATGTTGCATGTGCTTTTAGCCTCAGTCAAACAGGCATAAGATTGTCTTATATTTATTTCTGATTGTAGCTACAACATGCAACATTTCTACATATTACTGATGATGAATTATCTCCCCTCTCCTCTTCCTCTGCAGCCTGGGTCGGGGCCCTGGCCATGGGCATGATCTTCCTTTGCTCACCTGTGGTCAGCATGTTCACCGACCGTTTTGGCTGTAGGAAGACGGCTGTCAGCGGGGCGTTGCTGGCTTTTATAGGGTTGCTCAGTACATCCTTTGCAAAGTAAGTTAGTGTACATTTATTAAAGACATCACTTGTTTCCGCGCCGGTCTGTGCCACTGGTGTTTTATCACATTTTAGTCACAGACCTACTGTTAGCATTCAAAATAAATACCTAGTATTGTTGGATAAAACTGAGAAAATTGTTTATAACACTGCCTGGAGTCCTGATGAAATTTCCAGAATTTTCAAAGTCAAAGTGTCTAACCATTTGGATGAAAAAGTAATCCATCTGCTGCACACCACTAAAGATTTTCAACCTGTTTCTGAAATTACAGCTTTATTTCCTGATCCAGGTACTGGAAATGAAATAGAGTATGTCGTTGCTATATTGTACACAATACAAGAAAAGTATCACCCAAATATTTTGTATGAAAATATGGAAAAAAAAAAAAAAGGAGACAATTATCATTAAAAATTCAACCAAGACATAAACATAGATAGTGGATTAGGAAACAGAGCCACACTTTGGGAAATAGGTAATTTTGTTTTCCCTCAGATTGTTTGATGACCTTCTGGGTTTTTTCAAATGTCATCAGGTATTTTTTTCCCAGAAAAACTATGACATGCCATTTGATAATTTTGTTACACTGCCTAGTGGCATGCCTTCCACTAAATGATGATATCTAATAATCCTTTCATCGATTGTTGTCCTATTTAATTTATACAATAATTAATGTTACAGAAAAACAACTGGACATATAATAATTCAGTTATTTCATAATGATTTTCTGCACATATTCAACATCTTATCGTCACTATCATCTTATCCTCTCTTCTTTTCTCGTTCTCTTTTGTTACTTTACTCCTCCTTTTCCTTCCTCTCTTTTATTGCAGCTCCCTAGGCCTTCGTTATTTCACATATGGCATATTGTTCGGCTGTGGCTCTTCCTTCGCCTTCCAGCCCTCATTGGTCATCCTCGGCCACTACTTCCGCCAGCGCCTTGGCCTGGCCAATGGCTTGGTCACAGCCGGTGCCAGCCTATTCTCTATGGGCCTCCCGGTTTTGCTCGACAAGGTGGTGAAACCTCTGGGCCTCAGCAGGACCTTTCAGATCCTAAGCCTCTTCATGCTGGTCCAGGCCCTGCTGGCGTTGACGTTCAAACCTTTACTGCCTGCTGGAGGAGGCATGGGACCACCGGGTATGGGTCCTGACCCTACTGGACCTCAAACCCAGTCGGGAGCTACCGATCAGGGTGGGACCAGGTGGAGTAGAGTTCTGGTTGGGCTCAGGAAATACTTCAACCTGCGTGTGTTTCACAATGTGACATACCGGGTGTGGGCGTTTGGAGTAGCTACAGCTGTATTGGGCTACTTTGTGCCATATATCCATCTGGTAAGAACATCTCATGGGCATGCTTACAGAAGAGTTACATGTTGTGTGTTCCTGGCTTAAATTAGCTTAACTAAACCCAAGGCAGTTCAAGTCTTCTGTCTCGAATAGCAATAGAGTAAAATCAGCCTGTCATATTTTGTTTATATTTGATAGATGTTAATGGAAGATCGCATGTAGATACTAAGCTTTGTGTACTTTACACTCTTCCATCCATCTCAGCTGCGCTAAAACGTGACCTAATATAGAGTACATGCTATAACATCCGTAGGTATTTTTGGAACATGACTGTGACCTTTTCATTGGTATTACAAGGTTTATGGTTTTGATTAGTCCGAGTTGTATAATTATGTGTCTGACATAAAAAATGATGTCCCTACCTGGGGAATGGAGAGACGGGGAGAGGGAGGGAGATTGATGTAAGAGCTGTCCTGTTGTACCGTGGTTGGTCTGGCGCCATTCATTTTCTGTAGGGCTCAGTTGAAGGGCAGTCGAATGCATGTCAGCATGGTATATGAGCGGTGAAAGCTGAAGATCTGACTTGTTCCTATCGACATGATAATAGGGTTTTGTCAGAATAATGGCTGTGACTGACCATCAGCTGCCAGGTTTCTGATGACAGAGCTAAGTGTCCTTTCATGGTTCATTTCATGGTTGTGTTTGCTACAGCATTCACATCTGCTCTATAAATCACTTTTCCTGTGTTTTCTAGTAAATATCTGAAACCAAAAGGGAGAAAATCATACTTACCATTTTATAGTTTCATGATGGTGCCCCCTATTTTTGCATTTATACCATTAGCTCTCTGTTACGTCCATGTAAGCGCTTCATATTAAGCCATGCATAAATCGGCAACGTCATCATTTTGTCAGCCAGGCAGCAGCCTGTTACACAACACAAGCCACAGACTTCGAACAACAACAACTCACATTAGCTTTCATGACATGAACACGAGTCACATCCTGTAACTGGTTGAAAAAACCACCAAACAAGCAAACGTCAACTGGGAAAAAGTGCACTGCTAACATGAGTTTGCAGGCTAAATACTTAATTAGCTGCTCAGCTTATATGCAGATATCACTTCACACGAGTCAGCATGACTCCTGACAACACACTGTCTATGGCTTGTAAACTACAGACAGGTTTGTTACTTTGTCTCTTATACTCCTGCTGGGGCGCAGCCTTTCAGCTGATGTCAATCAAACAAAGACAAACCCCTCCAGGGGCTGAGAGGAAAAGGAGTATTTCTCAAAAGACATTGTTTTCCTTTCTTTTAACAATACATTTAAAATAACACTGACGTTATTTTTTTTTAATGCTAAAGGGTATGACGAAATCAAATCACTCCCAAAGTACAATCATTTTGCATTCTATAACGGTTAGAGTCCAAAAGTCAGCCAGAGTATATTTGCAAAATCTGTACAAGAACTATGACCAACTCTGGTGTGAAATAGTGAGATAGTAAAGGATGAGGGTGAAGTGTAAAGCTGCAGCGTGGAAGCTGTGAAGTTGATCTCCCTCTATCCAGATGTCGGATGTTCCAGCTCCGGCCTCCCTCTGTCAGGTCTGTTGTTTCAGGCCCAGGCCCAGATGTAAACACAGCCCCGGCCTTTGTATTGGCTCAACCACCTCAGGAAACCTCTCCTGTATGGCCTCTCTGTATCCCTAAACATGCCTATCCTATGGCCATTGATGAATGTAGAGCCCTTCAAAGCAGAGCAAATATTTCACAAGGACCAGCATGCTCAGGAAAGACTTCAGAGGGCGGTTTCATGTTTTGGATCTGAATTGGGGGGTCAGGGCTGAGGGGAGTGGGAGGGTCTGACCTATATGCGTTGGGTCTTCCTGTCCTGCTGTTCCAAAAGTCTGTGGATGAAGACATTTTGTTATTGTAAGACCGTGGCTTTGGGGTTAAGGATGGACAATTCTGCCACTCCAAAATGCACACCCATTTTATGAGGTCATTGACTTCTTAGGCAAAGAGCAAAAAAACATCTGAAGGAGTTCAACAGCAAGTTGTGTGGTATCTTTGCTCACTCATCCATTATTGGCAGCTTCTAGAGTGTTTCTCATGCAGCACAATCCCATTATCCACTGATACGCACTGCCAAATCTCACACAGCACCATGGCCTGTCTTTCTTTTCGTTTCTCAGATAAACTTTGTGAAGACAAAGTTCAAGGACACCCAGAAGGAATGGGTGCTCTTGGTGTGCATCGGAGCTTCATCCGGGGTGGGACGCCTTGCTTTCGGCAAGATTGGTGACCTCATTCCTGGTCTACAAAAGGTCTACATGCAGGTGAGGAAATTAAACATCTGCATATAACATTTGACCTGAAATAGAAGACTTGAAGTTAACCATTAACATTTGTGCTTTAAGTCTCTTTTTTTCAACACTGAGTACGCTGGTACTCATATTATCACACTGGATCCATATCTGTTTAATGTTATTCTATTTAAAGGCTAATTTAGTGTTTACTAGTGGTTGAACATTGGAATTTTATTTGCAATTAGAGTGATTCATTGTCATTAATGTCTTATTAGATTGCAGATAAACATAACTCAGATACTAATTTGCACACACTTCGTGTTGTTGTTGCAAGAAAAATGACTGGCCTAGATAATGATAGGGAAGATTCAGTTCAGTGTAGATAGAAGGGGGAAATGTATTCACAGCAATTTTAGAGGAAAATACAAACAGGATTTGTCATTTCTTGCTGTATATGTACGCAATATCTGCAGAACGCAAATGTACACATAATCCACTGACTGAGTTGGCCAGAACCAGCACACTCACGCTGCATGTTGTTGATAAACATGTACAGTGATTCAGCAGAGGCATAATGAATCTTAGGTTAATTAAAAACCTTGAAATTGCATAACATACATTTTTAAAATGTGCAACTCTATGTGATATGAACATGCAAAGATACATGTTTATAATGCCCCTTTGGCCCTATTGGCCATTTAGATTGTGCAGAGATCATCTTTTCTGTTGAACAGGATAATGTGTTTACTGTGTGCTGCTCAATAGGTTCTCTCCTGCTGTCATAAATAAAGAAACACACTGGCTGACTGGAGTCTTTTACAGATGGAAAGGCTTGTTCTTTTCTTTCTTTTATCCAGAGTTGAACACTCACTGTATTTTTAAGAGTTGATTTCTCCCACAATATGGTAATTATGAAGGGTTTTAAGGTAACACTTCGGCTCATTGTCAAGGAACAGAGCCCTCCCTCACAGTTCACAGTATTAATCATGAAGTCGGAGCTCAGTATAATGTGACTGCTCAGATTTGTGCGAACAGGCAGGCAGACTTCTGCAGAAGTAAACAAAAGCTCAAAGGACAGATATAAATATCTTTCTCAGCCGATAGAACAGATGACGTGACTGAGATGTATAAAAGTTCCTCAGTTGTATGTTCCTGCCCACATTACTCATACTACATGAACTGAATTGTTGGTAGTAAACAGCAACTACTGTAATCTAAAAAATATAATAATAATATGAAAGTCATTTTCATGGCAAAGAAACTGTTTTCAGCAGGTTTCAGCACATCACACTTGATATTGTATCACTTTTTTTTTTCCAGTTTTCGAGCTGGAGGTTGTACTCTAAATGAGCTAACTTACAGTTTTAAGTTCAATATAATGAACGGTGACTATAAATACATTGAAAGCTTGTGTTCTCGCCGTGTGTTTCAGGTGGTGTCCTTCATGGCTCTGGGCCTGATGTCCATCATGATTCCTCAGTGCTCGGTGTTCGAGGGGCTGGTGGTTGTGTGTGTGTTCCTGGGGCTGTGTGACGGCTGCTTCCTCACCATAATGGCTCCCATAGCGTTCGAGCTAGTTGGGCCCATGCAAGCCTCGCAGGCCATAGGCTACCTTCTAGGCCTCATGGCTCTTCCCATGACAGCAGGTCCCCCCATCGCTGGTGAGAGGCACGCTTCTTTTTTCACAACAAAGCACTCATTTATATATTATATACCAAAGGGAACACTTTGATCTGGCTCCTTTCACTGACGTCAAGATGTTGGCAATAACAGTGCACAACAAGTTGATTGATAATAGCAGAGAAAAAGGGGATAGAAAAGATGTAGGGACCAGGTAAGACGAAGGCATGGCAGGATGGATTGTACTGGATTGTTTAGCCAACTGCAGGCTGCCTCCAGGGTTTTGTCTTGGGAAAACAAAGTACATACAGGGTAGGATCTCAGAATTCAACTTAATTTGTCTGCTCTGCCTCCCCCTTCTCTCTCCTGAGCTCTCTATTAACAGGAGTATATAGAAGACCACTGCTGGCAGACGGTTAATTTGATGACTCAGGCATCCTTGTGCTTTGTGTTTCCAACCACTTTTAGCTCTTACACATACCGGGACTGCATTTACTACAAAAAACAAACTCTGATTTCTGTTTTAAACTACATCTACTATACTCTATACTAGAGCTGAAATAGTACAATAGTTGATTAACAGAAAATGAATATGCAACTATGTAAAACTGTTGATAAAAAAAACAAAAAAACTAGGTTCTGAAAACTTTCTGTGTGCACTTTTACTGTTTTCTGACATTTTCTACACAAAACATTAAATTGATGAATTGAGAAAATAATTCAGTCATTCAATCAGATTATAATCTTTTGCAGATTTTTTTTTAATACTGAAAATATCCTGGCTTCATGTGTGATTAGTTTATTGATTTTAGCAGAATAGTTGATATTTTTATAGAGAATGTGTTGTGCAGTTAGGCAGCAGAAACTGGAAGGGGGAGCAGGCCAGAAGGAGAGTAGTTTAGAGAAAAAACTTATCAATTATCTTATCAATTATCTATCCCTCAACCCTATCGTCCCTGCTCATTTTATGTCTGAAAGGTGTCTTATCTTTTTCAGTAACTACGATCAAATCATAGAATTTTAGGGATCCAGTGCATATGGGAAGTAACTATAAGAGACTAACCGGCCAAATGAATGCACTGTTTGTGTCCACACAAAGAACTGTATTCAGACATCGAGGACAGGATAGTGGTTTCAATTGGCTTACGGTTTTCCTTCCAACTAAATATAGTGCCAGCCTATCATCTGTAGTTAGACATGCGTACTTGACATGAGGCAGATTATTATTATGTGTAAACTTACAATACACTGCACAGGGGAATTTTCGCTGTAGGAAAATATATTGTTCTGTACATTCTGTACAGTTCATGAGCAAGAACATATATGTAACAGGCAACAATGTACTGTAAGTGCACATCCCTCCCACTGGTCTGTGCTGTAGGTAGAGTTTGTTTGATTTAGCTCATGTGGATAAATATAGGCTGCGCATATACACAGTACAGACAGGGTGAGGTTTTACTGCTGTATTGTATCACAACACTGCAGGGTGCACAGGGGTGGGGAATGAGTATAGGCCTTCATTACTATAAATATATAATGTATAATGTATGACAGAGTTATTGTGGCCATAACTTGCATTGCTACATCTGTTAGTAGATCATAATAGAGCTTAGCTTACTTTCTTGAATTGACCTTTTTAAAGTGCATTGATCAGACAAAACAATAACCGGCAAAGTCTAAGGAAATTTCACTGCATTCAGTGCTGACTATATGATGTTGTACAGAACCAACTGCCAATCATCGGGATAGCGTGGAAGCCAACGGCAGGATGTGAATCGTTCTGCCCACATGCTGTTGTGCATATATGTGCACGTATGCATGGCACATGGTACGATAGGGAACAGGCTAATGTGCTTTTACGTCACCTGAAGCCCACCATAGGTTCTCCTACACACTTGGAAAGGAAAGGGTGAGGGGAGGGGTGTTCAGTTGGTTGCAGCTGACAGCCTCGCCGGTAGATGCTTCTGAATCCAACACACTTGTCCTTAAACTTATGGACATAACAGTGTTTTTGATCTTCTCATTACACTTTGGGGAAAAAAGTAAATTTGATGCCTATCTGTCACTGATGACATCAGGGACTCCTAGTGAAATAGATACTGTGTTTCAGTGGGATTCCTTGAGTGAAGACAGGATAACAATGTATGTATCCCCCCTGCCACCACTTCCCAGGTCTCCTACATGATTACTTTGGGAACTACACAGTGGCCTTCTCCCTGGCTGGGGTGCCTCCTATCGTGGGGGGCGTGGTGCTCTTCTTTGTGCCCCTGATACACTCCCGGCTCCAGCGAGGCCAGGCAGCAGCTTCACCAGATGACACATCCACGACTGCTCACATGTTGCCCTCTGCGCCACTAGCGGAGGAGCCCAAGAGCTGCTCCAATGGAGACATCCTCCCTGGCTACACTGACGTAGAGACACACATCTGAGTCGCACCGTACAAAGGTTACATACATTTACACATGCCCAGCACATGTTATTTACCTGGAAATATGTAAACACACACGCTTCTCCTTATGTTTACTTTCCTTTTGCTTTGTGTTTTTTTTTTTCCAGGGATTCAGCCCACCAGCACCTTTTCTCATCCTTAGATTGCCCTCCTCCCAACCAGAGCTCTCTTGTTGGCTGACCTTTAGCCCCTCCTGGCCCTCATTGGCTGTTTGTTATTTTCTTGTGGAGAGAATTCGAATAGGGCACTCTGGCTGCAAGCCGCAGAGAGGACAAAAAGCAGGCACATCGGGATAGGATGATGGAAATGTTTAAGGAGGATAAGCACAACACAGTCTCAACTACGATTGTTTTCATCAGTGGGGACTCTGTAGTAACACATACCTCCGAGAGAGAAGAAATTAAGAGATTTTAATGGGATTTTCTGATTTCACAGCACTTATGACTATAGATATATATTCATATTTATGCTCATAGTCATAAATATAGTCATATCTATGACTAAAAATGACTATGCTTTGTTTATAGATTCCATATAAACACATTGTTAAGATAAAGTGGCATATAAAATAAGAACTAGTTAAGGGATGAATTCATAGATTTCTTTATGTAGTACCTCATGCATCTAATTTTTTTCAAGCATTTTACTTAGTTTGTGTAGCGGAAACACAAGCTCATTTTGAGAGATTTGCAGGTTTGCTTTAATCTATTCTACAGTTTTCTGCTGTGACAGCTACAAGAGAAACATACGGATCTGTTGTAAATGTCACTGGAGAGAGATCAGCCACCAGACGCAATCACCTCAACTCAACCGCACACTGTACCACACTGCACTCACAGCCAGGGTCTAAAAACTTAGCGAAATGACTTCAGCTACTCTACCAGCCTGCCTGCATGGGAGACAGATGTGTGATTGTGGCAGCTGTTGATTCCACTGATTAACAATGCCGTGAACCCGAGAGTGTTCGTTTTTCTCTTCACAGTTTTAATATAGGTCAGTGACTTTGCATCATTAACTTATGCAGTCAAAGTTTAAAGAGGTGAGCAGAGAGAGCTGTGCATCTCCTGCCCGAATCACCGAAACTAATCTCTACAGTTGATGCAAGGTCCTCACATGAGTCAGCCTTAACTTTCAGCTTTTTGTTTTTTTTTTCCAAGAATTGAATTCTATAGTTTTTATTGTCCTTTTAAAGTTTTAGCAGGGTGCTGAACAAATCTGCATAAACTATTATGTTATGACTTTGAGAAATAATTCACCAATAGTTTTGTGGTGTGCACACCGTATACCTGTTTAAGTGGAAAGAGAAAGAGAGAGAGAGATTCACGGCTATTGGGAGCATAGATTTTTCTCATATTATCAAAAGTTAAGTTTTCCTCTGTGTGGATGTGTGTGTGTGTGTGTGTGTGTGTGTGTGTGCAGCACCTGCGCAACTGCATTTGGATAGTAGAGGCAGTTATGTAATATGAAACTATTATCTTGCAATCTGTTGATAATAGGGGACTACTGAAAGTAAAACTGCCAAATGGCCAGAGCCCTCGTCAGGCCATCTCACAGATAAATCAGTTTGCTGCTTTAGTTCAGTCTCGTCATGAGGGCCTCACTCACTGTGTTAGCATTAATGAAGCAAAACATCGCAGCCTCGTTGAGATATTCCCTCAAGAGGACAGTGACTGTTAGATTTCATAAACATTTGGACCACTTACCTCTGCACTCTTAGATTACAGGTTCTCCTGAACAATGAACTTTAATGAACAGATGTGAAGAGCTGCAATAATAGAGTTTGAGTTACACTCTATGGTTATATACAGTACATAACAGAATAGCATCGGGGGGAACTGGGAAAAGGAAATGCCCTGGTGTTAAGGTGGTATGCCTTTCTAACAATTCCCCTCGTTGCTTTCACTGCCATTACTCAGTCGGCTTCTTTGTTACAACACTTTAGGGACTAAAAGCTACACAAACCTCACTGCTGAGTGTAGTTTTTTAGGGGGTTAATGCTACAGGAAAAAACAGTTCTGAATAGGAAACATACACCTATACCTCAGTAATCAATCAATCCTCAGCAGTTTAGTTGAACACGTTGACATTCTTCATTAACTTTGTAATTTCACTGCCCTGTGTAGTGGTTTGTTGTTGCAGTCTGAATCTCACACCACAAAGTTGCCAAACACCAGTTTTCAATGAACCCTGCTTCCTCTCAAAACTCATTATTGTCTGTTTAAGTACCACAAAACAGTGGACATTTCACACTTCCATTCCCCATGATCAGCTGGTGCATAGTATATTTAGAAATTTATTCTTCCTCCTTTTTTTTGCCTTTATATCCATTCGCTCTGTTGTGTTTGATCCTCATCATTCCTGCCCTCCGTTACTTCTTCCTACAAAAGTGCGAGTGGTCGTTACTGTAGCTTCTCCTCATCACAGCCTGTTTTCCATGTCTGTGAATGAAAAATACAGATATTTAAATGTCTAATACTCTTAACTAAAGTTATAGGAGTCACATAACCATGGAGTGGAGATATATATGATGGTTAAAAATGTAAAGTATGTTTGAAAGCAAAAACATAGGCCTCTAATTTGACTGAGGCAGTGTTGAATTCTATTGGCAGTTGTTGCAGCTGCTATTAAAAGACAAAAAAAGGTCGGGGTAATTAAAAATTATGGGCAGTGTGAGCTGTCCATGTACCAGCTATATAAGCTAACCAATACCATCACAATTGTCATCACAAAACATAACAGATCACATCAACCTGAACATAAAGCTCCAGCACAGTAATATGATTAAAAACAGTCCAATTAAATCTTCAAAATCTTCATCACTTATGAATAACTCATTTACAGTTTTCAATTTGCTTTATTTAACAATCATTGTCTTCTTGCCTAGTAAATAATGGGTAGCTGTGAAATTTGTTGTAGATTTTATTTTTGTATTATGGAGGTTGCAGGAGATTCTTTTATAAAACTGCAGAACTACATGAAACATCAGTAACCCATCGCCCTAATGGCTGAATTTTTTTAAGCTGATGACTGCATCCACCTTCAATCGAAAGATGATAATAGATTAATAGGTAACATTTGATATGTAAGTTGATATTCTGCTGGTTTGCACAGCACTAATATAAAATTCTGTTACTGCCCCAGTGAAAGTGCAGTGTTGGGTGTTACTGACAAGTTGCACTAGTTTGCTGCTGCTAAACTAGAGGCCTATGTCATTAAAGTCTCAGAATCTTGCAAATGAATGAGTGAATGAAAAGTCCACAGAGGATTTTCCCTCTGGCAGCCATATTGGAGGACTTCAGCCTTTTGGTTAACAACAGCTCCAAAAGGCTGATTGTGTTTCTATGCACGAAACGTGTTGGTCTCAACAAAATTGACTAGAATTGTTTAATTTTTTTTGACTGTGAACTGATATTTTCTTTCTATATTTTTGTGTTGAATATGTCGTCAGCTTGTTAGCTAGCAGCTTACTGTTGTTTTCTACAACACATTTTTGAAGAAAGACTAAATAGCAAGGCATTTGAGTCACAGCAGTAACCTCAATATAGAAAAGTAAACAAATCTGCCTTACAGTTACTGAACAGATAGACCAGAACCACAACTTGTTGCCAGATTTGAGACACAAATGCAACGTCTATACAGTGAATTTTTCAGATCTTAATGTGACTTTTTACTCATTATTTTCATTTTTTGCTTTCAGTATAGTCATTATCGGTCCTGGATGTTTCTAAACAGCATCCTTACACAATTTCACCTTAGTCAATCTCACCCAGATTCTGGTCAGAACCAGCTGAGTGCGCCTTTTTATTAGCCTACTGCAGATTCAAACAGTAAAATGACATGTATCAGCATATGTACTTTATATACTTTGCATTACTTTGTAATGGTTTCTAATTAACCATAAACTGTTTTATTTTTTCTTTAATTATTGGTTTGTTTTAGTGATTCAATGACTACTGGAAAAAGAAGAACTGTTAAGTTACTTCAGATTTAAAATAATATATAAAAGTGAAGGAGTTGAATGCATGAAGAATGATACAATACATCTGAATGGTGTGCATGGTGTCTGCTCAACCAGTGTTTGGCTTGCCAAAGTCTTCTCGTCTATGCAGCATTCCTGGGCTCACGGTCCACTTCCTGTGACCGCTTCACTTTCTGAAGTCTGAACATGTCAAACTGTAAATGATGAATGTTTACTTGGACTCTGAGATGGCATTTGTCTCCTGTAGCGCTCAGAGCTGTAGCCTGCAGTAGTTTGAGGAACAGTTAAACTTACAGTAGAGCCCCCTTGTATGTTACCTAAACTATATACTACTAACATTACATTTGTTTTACTTATTGTTTTTAAGACTTTGTTTTTTTTTTATAATTAAAAAGTTTTTGAGCTGTTGTTTTCCCTGGCAGTCAAAATCATGAAAACTTCATCTTTTCTTCTTCTATGTTTGCTTTTTTTCATCTCTTGGTGCCTGTCTGGGGCATACACGATGCGGGTCAGAGCTACAGAGAGGCACATTTGGCACACTAGGCAGCAGGACAGGCTTAGAAAGTGGCAATGGACAAGACAATGTTTTTGCTGTAACGTATCATTTTGATGCAAATGTTGATTGCACAATGTAATGGCTATGAAATAATGACACCATCTCTGTGTAGGTTGATTCTGTATAAGCCTGTATAGCTTAGCCACAGGGTTTGAAATCTCCCAGAAGGGAGGTACGTCTGCCATTGCGCAACCAAAACAGGAAAAGAATACAGCTTTCATTTAGCATTCACTTAAATTTCCTGCTGATATCTTTTGTTCAGTTACCAGAAAACACAACCTGGCCTCTCATTCTCACCTCATTAGACTTTCCTCTGGCAGACAAAAAAAAATTGGACTTCTTACTACTTGTTCTTCTGCTCTCCTATATGTGCCATTTTGCCACTCCTTTGACCTCAATCTCCACTTAACGGTTTAACTGCTGTACTTTCCCTCAGCCTGGAACCAGTCAAACAATACGTGAAACAGGATAGCTGAAGGTCTATATATTATGAAGCTGAGACATGATTTGCAAAAAGTCAACACCTCAAAGAATGCTGTGAACCGCTTCCAGCCAGAATATGTTTTCAGTGCTGTTGCCAGTACCTTTAATCACTGGGTGTAACTTTTATATTGCATTCGGTCACACGTGAATAATGTATAGACCTGTATATGTTCTAGAAACCTTGTAATATTCATGCATATTTTTCATTGTCCTGACTGTAGGCATCGTGTCTTCACAGCCATAAATATTCAAACCTTTGCAGGTGATATATTCTCATCTATGTTTGTGTATGAGTAATATTTCAGTGCAGGGCTCTGCTAAACTTTCCTTCTCTAACCTCCAGTAAGGTTGCTGCAGTTAAACCTCTAATGCCTCTCTTCACTTCTTAAAGCTATGAGCTTCTGTTCTCCCTCTACAAGCTATACCTTTTTATATAAATATGTATTTCTGTTTTAGTCATTTTACAAAAACGTTCTAACAAGGTCAGTGACGTCACAAGATCTGAAATTAATTCATGCTGCTAGAAAAATTTATGTAATTTTTGTGTTTTTGTCGACGTTATTTTGAATCTGTATCAAAAGAGGCACATTTTTTCTATTAAACCAACAATAAAGATGTAATATGAAAACAATCCTTGCTGTCATCGCCAGTACCTCTTTTGTTAGCCGTGTGCTTTGAGTCCTCAACTGTTCCACTTCCACATGAGACGCTGCAGGCACTCAGGTTTTTTAGACACACACTCATGTTGGAGATTAACCCCAGACTCTATTAAATGTATAATGACATGGCCATTCAAAAAAGAGACGTAATGCACTGCTGCTGTTTAGTGACACACTGAATGTGTCTTCAAACGTGTGACCGACTCATTATCACCACAGCAACATGGCCATGTTTATTCAGGCATTAAGCCCTCCCTTGACTCCCCATTCCCCTATTTAACCTCAGTATCTCACAGCCAGGCAGCCAATCATGCCAGAATCATAAATATCACGCTTCCCTGAATCACTTCCAAGCAGCAGAGCTCTTTATGTACATAAAGGGAACTATTGTGTACATGTCACAAGGCGAAGAATAAATCACTTGTTGAGCATGGCTCCCAAGCCTTAGGCCGTCTTCTTTCTTTTTGATTAATATGCATTAATACTTGAATGAAAGAATGGTCTTCTGGGGGAAATACATGAAAAATAATGTTATTAAGCAATGTGGTCTTAAATGGAACTGACAGTTTTTTATTAAACCACAGGAGAGCCGTTCTACTGATCTGGCATAATGCTCATTTACAACAAATGTTCAATTGCATGATCAGAATTCAGAAACTGTGTCTTTGTATTGAAGTAAGACAGGGTACAACAGATCAAGAGCATGTTGCTTTGGAAACAAGAGAATTTAGGTCAGTCCCCCAGAGTCTATTTTTAAAACTATATAATATAATTCTGACATTCTCAACTTCTTAAGATGGATATTTTTGGCTCACTTTTATTTTATTCTGATATAATTCAGTATAATCAGACCTTTAAGATAAGCTAATTTTAGAAGCCCTCTCATTATACTTGAAATTCAGCCTGAGTTGTACGTGCATAGAGTAAAATAACCAGAGAGCAGTGAGTGAAGCTGAGTTAATAATGCAGAGGATCACAGCTCAGGCTACCATACAGCTGCTGTATAATTATTTTAGGATGAATGCACTGAGTTGGGTGGGTACAGATTGTACAAATGCAGGCTATAGCCATATAACTGTATATTTGTGAATGTACATGCTGGCCGATAGGTGTCTGCATGCCACCATTCAGTGCAATAACTAATGTAACACTGTGGATTGTCCAGTAGGGGTCCTCCCTCACTTATTTCTTTGAGTGAACCATTTTTATTGACCTCACATAAAGGATCTGGTCTTCAACAAGGTGCTCAAGGCTCTGAGACCAATAACTTGAATAATTGAGTTCAGACAATGATAAGTTATGTGTCAATTTAGAATATACTTAATGTCTATATGTCTTGCTCATAGAGATTTATATAGCGTAGCATATAGGGACATTTCAGGAATAAAATATGAATATATTTAATATATTTTAAATGCATGTTATTTATTAAGACCTTAGATAAAATAACATTTGTACTCACACACACACACACACACACACACACACACACACACACACAGACACAGACATATATATATATACATATACATATGTATACATATATATATAT